>NC_057716.1:71314248-71336768 GCF_004010195.1 Chiloscyllium plagiosum | reverse complement strand
CAGAGAACACAGGGGCCTAACACCTTCAACATATTGTCTAGCTATCACCAATGTTAACAGCTAACCCGAGAATGCAACTTTAAAAAAAGGGTTTTGTGATTTACACATGAAAGAAGTGAAACTATCACTGTATTCTAACAGATGAAAGGCTTAACAGACAATCAATTTTTCAATGTACAATTTCAGTTACATCACACTGCAAATTTTTCCTATAAATTCTGTGTTACGATCGAGCCCTCCACAATCACCTGATGAAGGAGCGTTGCTCCGAAAGCTAGTGTGCTTCCAATTAAACCTGTTGGACTATAACCTGGTGTTGTGTGATTTTTAACTTTGTACACCCCAGTCCAACACCGGCATCTCTAAATCATGCACACTATGAGAAGAATACATGAGAAGGAGAGGATATGTAATGTGATGATTAACAGGTTTAGATAGGGCAATAATATTGGTGGTCCTTTGTTTTCCATGAATAAAGCTTCACCCACCACCTAAAATCACTTGGCACCTGCATCCTCACAAAATCCCTTATTTTAAAGACTTGATTAAGAATTTTTAAAAAATCTACATTTTCTCTGCTAGGATTCAAATCCTCAGACAAGTTAAACCAGCACAGCTATGGACACAAACCTCTAAATACATAAGCAAGGCAAAGCCACAGGAAAGTACTAACAATTTCTATTATCTTATTGACTAATTCTCAACGCTATGTTTACCTTTTGTGGCAGGTAATTTCACGCTTGAGCTGCCAATTTAATACTGATTTTTGGCGCTTCCCGACAGAAACAAAAATGAGCAATTGTCACCAAGAACCATATAGGTTCAAGGTGACTTTTTATCAGAGAAGAAGCTCATTCTGAGGGACCAGCTTCCAACAATATTGCAGTGAGAAGGGTTATAGACAATAGACAATAGACAATAGGTGCCCTTCGAGCCTGCACCACCATTCAATATGATCATGGCTAATCATCCTTAATCAGTATCCAGTTCCTGCCTTATCTCCATAAGCCTTGATTCCACTATCCTTGAGAGCTCTATCCAACTCTTTCTTAAATGAATCCAGAGACTGGGCCTCCACTGCCCTCTGGGGCAGAGCATTCCACACAGCCAGCACTATCAGGGTGAAGGGGTTTTTCCTCATCTCTGTTCTAAGTGGTCTACCCCGTATTTTTAAACTGTGTCCTCTGGTTTGGCACTCACCCATCAGCGGAAACATGTTTCCTGCCTCCAGAGTGTCCAATCCTTTAATAATTTTACATGTCTCAATCTCCTCAATCCTTTAATAATTTTATATGTCCCCTCTCAGTCTTCTAAACTCAAGGGTATACAAGCCCAGTCGCTCCAGTCTTTCAGCGTAAGGTAGTCCCGCCATTCCAGGAATTGACCTCGTGAACCTACACTGCACTCCCTCAATAGCCAAAATGTCTTTCCTCAAATTTGGAGATCAGAACTGCACACAATACTCCAGATGTGGATTCATCAGGGCTCTGTACAGCTGCAGAAGAACCTCTTTGCTTTTATACTCAATCCCGCTTGTTATGAAGGCCAACATGCTATTAGCCTTCTTCACTACCTGCTGTACCTGCATGCCTACCTTCATTGACTGGTGTACAAGAACGCCCAGATCTCTTTGTACGGCCCCTTTACCTAAATTTATTCCATTTAGGTAGTAATCTGCCTTCCTGTTCTTGCCACCAAAGTGGATAACCATACATTTATTCACATTAAACTGCATCTGCTATGCATCTGACCACTCACCTAACCTGTCCAGGTCACCCTGTAATCTCCTAACATCCTCCTCACATTTCACCCTGCCATGACACCATGACTGGATTAGCTTTATGTTCCAGATTTATTAATTTAATGTAAATTCTACCAGCTGCCTAGATGGGATTCTCCAAAGCATTAGTCTAAGCCTTTGAATGAGAGTCCAATGACATTGCTGCTGCCTCCCCTTCTTGACTAAGCACTTTTTGTACTTTCAGTTAGAGGAGGTGACATTCCCTTGGAGATATTTTCTAATCTACCTGTTTGGAGATGATATCACCCACCTCTGGAGCAGGTGGGACTTAAATTCAGATCTCCTGGTTCAGAGGTAGGGACACTACTACTTTATCACAAGAGCTTGTATACATATTACACATTGCACTTTCCCTAAAATTACTACTCTCAGTTGCTCCTAATTTCCAACTGATTGTTATCTTTGTTTTGCCAAGCAATAACTTCGAGCAATCCTTCCAAGCGCTTGGTTTTCTGAGTTTTTTTAAATGTGCTACATGAGGAAAGCCTGTTCAGATCATTCTTTCTTCTGGTCATTCCAGAAGAAACTGTCCAGCATCTGTAGAAGATTACAGGATATGCCTCTGTGCACGTGGATAGGGTAGTCTGCAAAGCAAGCAACCTTTTCTCTCTGCTAATCACATCAATATCTGCTGTCTCTGTGATATTCATTCATTTGCGTAGAAGCCTGTAACCTGACCCCCAAATGGTTTCCTCATCTCTCTTTACTAATCCAATAGAAAACACTTTAGCCTTCTGGCTAAGTAGAAATGGTAACTAGCTATCCTTAATCACAACTGCCTTTTATCTTAGAATTAATGAATAATTTGTTTACAATCTTATATCTACAACGCCTTTCTTGGACATTTAGAGACTCATGATCTGTTCATGGTAACCTCAGCTACCATTGACTCCAAGTTTAAATAGGTAAAACTACTGCGAATCCTCTTGCAAGGATACCTGCCTTGAAGAAGTTTTCCTCCTCGCTCTACAAGAATCTCAGGGAGTCCCTCTCCCACTGCAACTCCCAGGTCATTTCCTCTGCCCTGAAGCTCTTCAACCATGTCGTGAAACAAGCTCGCTACCACAGAGAAAAGCGCAGGAGCGGCATGGCGTAGTGGTAGTGTGCTAGGCTCATAGCCCAGAGGTCGATGGATCGAGACCATCCTCCGCTGTTGCGCAATGTCTCCTTGAGCAGCTGTGATTATTTGGGGAGTCTGGTGACCTAACTGAATGCAGAACTATATCCACCGGTCTTTTCATAGATTTGGTTTCCATGACTAACATGGTGCATGGTGTTCCTTATTGTTATCATATAACAAACTACAGAGGAGAGTCTTGTTAAAACTCAGTAGTGGTTGATTTCTACCGCAATAAATCTATTAGGCCTCAGATGAAGACAAAGAAAAAAAGGATTGATAGAGTTGATACATACAAATATCACATTGTGATCAGTGGTGTGCAATACTTAACACCACAAGATGCAATGGTGCATTGAACCCAGGAGAAGAAATTTCCGGATGACCAAAATAATTTACAGCTTCAAGGACTTATAACATTAAGAACCACTCATACGGACAGTCCTAGCTGCACTTGCTTAAACAAACAAGCACTCAGCAGGAATTCATGGAAAGACCAGTTAGGGAGAATCAGCATTGCAGGCTAAAAGATTTCCCCCGGACGTGGTAAGGAAGTGTATAAGAAGCAGTGTGGGCAACAAAGATTAGTCACACTTGGCAGTTACAGATTCCATTAGGACATTAGGATCTGTAGGAGCATTCCCAGTTAGGAATTTCAGATCGGAAGCAAATGTGGCAAATCCTTAAATTAAATGTGTGAACACAGAATGAGAAGGAAAGAAATTTTTAAAAAGTGCTCATAGTTCTCAACGTGCATTGCCACCATCGTGGGGAGACAATATGGGCTGAGCTACAGTAGGGAAGTCAAGGGCCATTGAAGTACTCTAGATATTTTTGATACAAAACATTCAAAGATGCTGTGATGTACCTCTGGATACTGAGGTCATAGTCAAATTGCATGGAGATTACCCATTTCAGATCCTTATGTTATACAACATTTCACATTTTGAATTGAATAGCTTTATGACAGGGAAAACTTTAAAAAAAATTTATTTAGAGAAATAAAATTCTTCAGGGGAAAGAGATTACTACTATAGGAGCTGTAAAATAAGAATAATAAAGAAAGAAGTGTCAAGAGAAATAATGTTACTTGCAAGTGTTAATATCAGGGCTGGACCAAATAGAACACAGGACAGGACATCTTGGAGAAAACAGTTCTTCAAACACAGAATTGGTTCAAACTTAAAGACTAAATTAGATACCATTTTTTATCTTACAAAGAAAAAAATAGTGAAAATTGTAAAACTGCAACTGGTTTACTGTGTGTGGTTAACTATGCTCTCTCCAAGTGGTGTTTAACATGAAGTTCTAATTCATCAACTGAAGGAGGGACATATTTGATAATCAACAAAAAATTCTGTTGTCCTCATTAACCTGAAACCATGAAATTCATGAGGACACAGGGTAAATGTTAAGGACTCCCAGGGATCCTTTCTTCTGACTAAAGAGCATTAAGCAACCATCTTAGTGGGGTCTGCTATGTTTGGGAAAGGACCTACACAGGGCCAATGAAAAGTATCATAGAATTCCTAGTTTGAGATGTAGACTGAACAATATAAGTCTATAACTTCCTCTGACGGTCACTGTTGCCCATGTCCTGGAGTAGCATCTGTTTGTAGTTTCTCTCCAATTTCCCCATCTGTGCTTTCTAACTGAATATTGTGCACGAGACTCAGCATTTGGTCCTTTAAGCCTATGCACACTAACCTAATGTTCAAATAGGATGCCCTTATCCCTGGTCCCCATTTTAGCCAACATTATTAACAATTTTCTCTTTCCTTGTTATCTTGCTCTCCTTTTGTATCTATCATAATTGCCCCACCTCAAAACACACATTTCTCACTTTAGTCTTTGAATGTGCTGCTGCCTCCAATTTTGTGCTCATATTTATTCCATATTTAATCCCCTTCAATCAGCTTTTCATTTCTGCTACATAACCATTTGGATATCATTGGAGATCAAATGTACAAATGATCTCCACAATGATAAAGGCAGACCATCTTTTCTCCTTGACCTGTATGAAGTTTACAATAGGTTTGATCACACTATTCTTCTTCAACTGTTCTCCATAATCATCTAAGTGGATGTGTCTTTACTTCTCAGTCCCATTTTTATTTTTATCTTCACAGCCAGAGTCTCACTGACAGTAACCTCCCTTCCCAGTGTAACATTGTTTAACTTAGCACCCACCTTATTTTTCATCTACCCTCTGCTTCTCAGTGACATCACCAAAAATACAAGAGTTAGTTTGTTTCTTACATGAATGCTCATGACATAAAGTACGACCTCATATTACCTCTCTCAACCCCTCGTGTTGTTAAATTATCAGATGGCTTATTGCTTATCTAGTACAAAATAAGGAGAAATTTCCTGCAATTAAGGACTAGGAAAGCTGAAGTAATTGTTTTCAATAGAGTCTGTATCCTAGTTACCATATCCATCCTGCTCCCTGGCAACAGCTTGAGGCCAAACCAGTCTGTTCACAATCTTAACATTATATTTCAATCCAACCCTGAAATTACCTATTTTCACTTCAGTAACATCATCCATCTCTCAGGTCATCAACTGAAATGCTGAAATCCTCATTCATACCATTGTTATTTATTATTTGAACCAATCTATTGGTCAGCTTCCTTAATTTGTGAGAATTCCAGACTGGGTACCCAAAAACAATGAACTCCCAAGTTAGGGGGAATTACCTGCTTCCCCTTCTTTATTCATCTACCTCCTTGGCTGATTACAAACAGGTTAATTTGGAAACTTTTCCTTCCCTTTCTCCCAGATCGAATTAATTTATGTTTTAAATGGAACCAATATCGGCACATGTTCTTGTGTTAACAGAAGTGTGAGTTTACCAGCCAGTAAAGAACAAAGAACACAGAACAAAAAAAAATTTACAGCCCCGGAACAGGCCCTTCAGCCCTCCAAGCCGGTGCTGATCCAAATCCACTTTCTAAACCTATCTCCCAATTCCTAAGGATCTGTATCCCTCAGCACCCCACCTAGTCATGCATCTGTTCAAACGCACCTTAAATGAATCTACTGTGTCTGCCTCTACTATCTCTGCTGGCAACGCATTCCAGGCAGCTACCATCCTCTGTATAAAGCACTTTCCATGTGTATCCCCTTAAACTTTTCACCTTTCACCTTGAACGCGTGACCTTTCGTTATTGAATCCCCCATCCTGGGAAAAAGCTTATCACTATCCACCCTGTCTATACCCTTCATGATTTTGTAGACATCAATCAGGACCCCCCAACCCTATTCTCCTTTTTACTAATGAAAACAATTTTAACCTACTCAATCTCTCTTCATAGTTGGCACCTTCCATACCAGTCAACATTCTTGTAAACCTTCTCTGCACCGTCTCCAAAACATCCACATCATTTTGGTAATGTGGCGACCAGAACTGTACACAGTATTCTAAATGCGACCGATACAAAGTCTTGTACAATTTTAACATGACCTGCCAGCTCTTATACTCAATATCGCTTCCAATGAAGGCAAGCATGCTATATGCCCTCTTGACCATTCTATCCACCTGTGCAGCCACCTTCAGACGACAAAAGATCTAAACTCCCAGATCTCTCTGCTCATCAACCTTTCTCAAGGCTCTTCTGTTTACAGTATAGTTTGCTCTAGAATTGGACTTCCTGAAATGCATCACCTCACATTTGCCTGGATTGAACTCTATTTGCTACTTCTCTGCCCAACTCTCCAGTCTATCTATATTCTCCTGTATTCTTTGACAGTCCCCTATGCTCCCTGTGATTCCAGCAATCTTTATGTTGTCTGCAAACTTACTGATCAGACCGCTAATTCTCTCTTTCAGATCATTCATGTATATCACAAACAACAGTGGCCCCAGCACTGATCCCTGTGGAACATCACTGGTCACCTTTCTCCATTTTGAGAAACTCTCTTCAACTACTACTCTCTGTTTCCTGTTGCTCAACCAATTCTTTATTCACCTAGCTAGAACACCCTGTACACCATGTGACTTCACTTTCTTCATTAGTTTACCAAGGGGAACCTGACCAAACACCTTACTAAAGTCCATGGATATGACATCTATAGCCCTTCCTTCATCTGTCAACTTCATCACTTCCTCAAAGAACTCTATTAAGGCACAATCCACTCTGCACAAAACCATGTTGCCTATCACTGATAAGCTCATTCTTTTTCCAAATACAAATAGATTTTATCCCTTAGTACCTTCTCCAGTAACTTTCCCACCACTGACGTCAAGCTCACTAGTCCGTAGTTACCTGGAATATCCCTACTACCCTTGTTGTACAGGGGGACAACATTAGCAACTCTCTGGCCCTCTGGCGCTTCCCCTGTGTTTAAGGATGCTACAAAGATATCTGTCAGGGCTCCAACTCTTTCCTCTCTCTCTTCTCTTAGCAACCTGGGATAGATCCCATCCAACTCCTTATGTCAACATGATCCAGAGTAAACAAACATCAATCTCTAATCTCAACATTCATCATGTCCCTCTCCTCTAAACACTGATGCAAAGTAATCATTGAGAATCTCATCCATTTTCTCAGGTTCAACATATAACCTTCCTTCCTTCCTTATTCTTTAGTGGACCAACCCTTTCTCGAGTTACCCTCTTGCTTCTTATATATGAATAAAACACCTTGGGATTCTCATTAATTCTGCTTGCTAAAGTTATTTCATGACCCCTTTTTTAAAATATATTTTTATTGAAAGAATAGATTTTAAAAAATATTACAAGGACAAAAACAATACAATTCAAAACAGTCCAAAAAACAACCTCAATAAAAAAAATTCCCCAACCCACCCTCATGTACAAATATATAAACATGTATAGAAAAATATAGAATTAAAAAAAAACTGGCTATTTAACTAAATAAATTTAAAAAAATAACAAACTAATAAATAGTAATAACTCAGCCCAGCCAACAAAAACGCTCATATGTTCACAGTTCCTCCTCCCTGGATATTGGACTCATAAAACACAATCATTATGGCTATATTAAAGCCCTTGTTAGTGTGGCAGATAAATCTATGTCAAGGTATTCCAAAAACGGCTGCCATACCTTGTAAGAATTCTCAGTTTTGTGGTATACCATACTTGAGAGAAAATCCAGGGGAACATGCTCCATAACAATCTTCCACCAATGCAACAGACCCGGGGGGTTTTTGGATATCCAACCTAGCAAGATATTCTTTCTTGCACAGAACGTGAGAATATTGAAATGGTTTTTCTTATGGGCGTCTTATACCGTGAGCAGGCCCAAAAGGAGAGAAATAGGGTCTTTCTGCACCCTTACACCCAAAATCCTCTCCATTGTGCCAGCCACAGCACTCCGATATGTTTAAAGCCTATTGCAAGGCCAAAGACAATGGGTAAGAGTGTCTGTACAGATCCTGCACTTGGGACATGCTGAAGATACCCCTGGTTTGAATTTTGACAAACAGTCCAGAGCCAAGTGGACCCTGTGAAAAATCTTCAACTGTAAAGCATGGGTCCTATTGCAAATTGATATCTTCTTTGCATTCTCCCAAATATCCTCCCATGCCTCTGAGGAGACTTCAACACCCAGCTCTCTTTCCCACATCCTGCAGAGCCGATCAAACTCATCTGAGGGGGCACCCCCCCATTGATGATATAAAGTACTGACAGAGAGTGTACTCTTAGCACTTAGCACTCCCTTCTCTATGTCGGATTTATGCAGATCAGACAAAAGTTTGGCCTTTTTTTGAATAAAATCCCTAACTTGGAAAAAAAACGAAAGCGGTCTCATTAGATAACTCGTACTTCCGTACTAACTGATTGAAGGACATCATTACGTCTTCCTCAAATAAATCGCCCATACAAGACACACCCCTAGCTGCCCAATGTTTAAATCCTGCATCTATCATACCTGGTTGAAAACCCGATATACCCACTAAAAGTGGAAACAAAGATGTTTTGCCAATATTGCCTTCCCTCTGCCGAATTGCCCTCCATGCTTTAACATGTTGGTGACTATTGGGTTATGGCAATATTCCCTAACTGTCCTCATTTTGTCCAAAAACAGCAAACTGGTAAGGGGGCACCTTGCCTGGGAGGCTTCGATATTTAGATATATTGAAAGAAGATCTCCACAAACCCAATCACTCACCTAGGACAAAAGCGAGCTTAATTGGTAATTTTTAATGTCTGGAAGGTCCACTCCCCCCCCAATCTGTGAGGCAATTGCAGTTTGGCTAATTTAATGAGGGGCCGCTTATGATGCCAAATAAAGGAGCTGAACCAGCTGTTCAGCCTCCTGAGTGATTGCTTGTTGAAAATCTGGGGGAGCATCCATATAGGGTATAGTAAACGAGGGAGAACATTCATCTTAGTAAGCGCTATCTGACCTAACCACGAGACTGGAAGTGCCTCCCATCTTTGAAGACCTTGTTTAATTTTTCCAAATAATTGGATAAAATTGGCTTTGAAAAGAACTGGAGTAATGCATATGCCCAAATACACAAAACTCCCCCTGTGACCACCTAAATGGGAATCTATAGTCACCCCCAAGAGACGACCTATAGGCATAGCCTCTGATTTTGCAAAATTAATCTTGGACCCTGAAAAAACACCAAATGCGTGAATGCATTGTATCATTCTAGGCATTGAAACTGCTGGATTTGTCTAAAACATTTGGGCATCGTCTGCATTCAATGAAATCTTATGTAATTTTGACCCCACTTCTGGAGCTGATATATTAGGATCCCCACGAATGGCCTCAGCCAATGGTTCAATCACCAACTTAAAAAGCAATGGTGAAAGGGGAAAGCCCTGCTGGCTGCTCCTAAAAATACTAAAATTGCTTGATCGTACCCCATTGGTGATGACCGCTGCAAGAGGGCCACGTAGAGAACCTTTATCCATTTTATGAAGACTTCGCCCAAACCAAACCGTATAGAAAAGGTACGGCCACTCTGCATCTAAAGAAATCACCAATCCCGGTATTGACTGCTATTGGCATGCTTGAATTACATTAAGCAGCCTCCTAATATTATTGGAGGATCTGCGACCCTTTATAAAGCCTGTCTGATCCTCTTTAATAATAGAAGGTAACGCAGTCGCCAGCCTTAACGTGATAGTCTTAGAGAGGATTTTAAAGTCCACATTTAAGAGTGAGATGGGCCTGTACAAAGCACAGTCTTCTGGGTCCTTCCCTTTTTTAAGGGTAATTGAAATATTGGCCTCTCTCAGAGATGGTGGGAGACAATCATGACTGTACGAATCATTAAACATATTGAGCAGCGGACCTGACAGTATACTTATAAATTCCTTATAGAATTCACTGGGAAGTCCATCAGGACCACGCACCTTTCCACTCTGAAGCTACCTCACAGCTTCCTGCATTTCGTGCTCTGATAATGGGGCATTGAGAAAGGACTGTTGTTAGGGAGTCACATCCAGGAGCTTCAGATCCCCAAAAAAGGATTCCACTTTGGCCTGCTCCTCCTTGCAATCCTCATATTGGTAAAATTTAGAGTAAAATCTCTGGAATGCCACATTAATCTTTTAGAATCACATGTTAGGTTCCCAGACCCTTACCGAATCGCAGTAATGGCTTGTGGGTCTCTCCTCTTTCTGGCAAGTTACGCTAAGTATTTGCCTGACTTGTTACCATGCTCGTATAACCGTTGCTTTGCAAAAGCCAGCTCTTCCTATGCTGTCTGCATGAGCACAGAATTTAATACAGAACGCAGTGCCGTAATCTTCTGTAGTTTGACCAATGAGGATCTGTCAAAGTAGGCCTTCTCACCTGCCTTCAACCGTGCTTCAAGGAGATGTTGCTGCTCACCCTCCTGCTGCTTCCTACTGGCGGCATATGAATTAACTAATCCCCTGGCATAGGTTTTGGCAGTTTCCCAGTGAACAGATGAGCTATCAACTGAGCCTATGTTGATGTCTAGGAACGCCCAAAATTCCCTGGAGAAATACTCCACAGACTTATCATCCTTGAGGATAAAGGGATCCATTCACCAGTACCTCGAACCCACTGTAATGTCCTTAATCTTAACCATAAGGTACACTGGAGCATGATCAGAGATGGTAATATTATAATATAATGCCACCAAATCCAGGGTTACTGCAGGGGTCATAAAAAAAATCAATCCTCGTGTAACATCTGTGCAGATTGGAGAAAAACGTAAAATCCCTACCTGTCAGGTGGAGATGCCTCCAGACGTCCACCAACCCTAACTCCCCACACAGACCCACTAACTGTTTAGTTTGTACAGAGGGTATCGAGGAACCTTTGGGCAACCTGTCTACTGTGGGATCCATGAGACAGTTAAAATCTCTCCCTACAATGATGTGCCAGGACTCGAGACTTATCAGTTTAGAAAAAGTGTCAATCAAAAATTTAAGGGGATGAGCTGGAGGACAATAAATATTTAAACGCCATATTCTTCCCCATCTATCAAGGCTTAAAGAATTACAAATCTTCCATGTGTGTCTTTAACACACTCCAACAACTTATTTTGAAGATTCTTTCTAACCAATATAGCTGCTCCCCTACTTCTGGTATTAAATGATGAAAAATAAACTTGGTCAAAGCCATTCTGTTGTAATTTCAGATGCTTCTTGTCATCCAAATGGGTCTCCTGTAACAAAGCAATATCCACCTTCTCCTTTCTAAGATTCAAGAGTACCTTCTTTCTCTTAATTGGCGAGTGACTTCCCTTGATATTCCAGGTACACCATTTAATCAGATCATTAGCCATAATCTTCTCCAATAACATTTAAGTCCCAGAGAGGAGGAAAGTGAATCACAAACTGCTGAGCCTTGGTGTCACATGATTCATTATAAAACCTACATAAACTAAAACCACTGCATTTAACAAACCTACAAAACTATTGGGAATAAAAAAAATAACAAAAAAACCCCCCAAAAAAGACCAACATATAAAGCACCAACAGCACTGAGTAGGGAAACTCACCCCCTGCCCAGACGGGTCAACTACCCATACCAAAAGTATGCCCATAAGTAGGCATCTAACTATCCCAACCACCTTCACTTCTCCCAGCTAGAGCCGCACCGTAAACACAAGCAGAAAAGAATAAACACCCCATAGAATACCAATATGAATAAAAACATGCTTTTTAAAAAAAGAGGGAATAAATACCCCACCCATTATTTAGTATATCCTAACTTAGAAATTGAAAATGTACATCTCAACCGCTGCAAGACATAGTTTAAACCAAATTATTATCAATAGAGTGAAAAAAAGATAAAGCTCCAACTGGGTTCCTCCATTTCTTTTACAGAATGATAAACTCATACCCAAACAACACTATTTACACACACTAAAATTGCTCAAATTAGGTTAGTTTGTCCACAAAGTCTCTTACCTTCTCTGACGTCTCAAAGAGATGCATGTGTCCTTCTAAGTTTTTCCAAAGCACTGCTGGTTACCTCAGGGAGGATTGAATCCCAACTCCCTCAGTCTTCTCGAGACACTGTCGTAAGATTTTCATTTCTGGATCACTGCCGCTGAGAAGTCCTGAAAGAACATGATCTTAGAGGCGTCATAAATTAGGGCCTTCGGATCCTTCCCCTGGACTCTGGAAGCCTCCATGACCCTCTCCTTATCCTGGTAATGATGGAACCGCACCAGGAGAGGTTGAGGGCATTGCCCCAGACTCGATCTCAGTGTTGCGACCCGGTGAAGCCCTCTCTATCTTCAATCCTATCATGCCAGCCAAGTCAAGGTATTTCGGCAACCAGTCCTCAACAAATTCTGCAGGCCGCTCACCTTCCAATGATCCAAATGTTTTTCTCCTGCCTCTGTTCTCAAGATCATCCAATTGGTGGCACAAATAACGGACCTGCGTCTCCAGGGCTTGGATCCTATCCTTGGATGAACTGGCATCAGCTTCCACCACTGTGACCCTGTGCTCCACCTCATCTGTCCTCTTCTCCAAGTCTCCCAGCTGATGCTCATGCTTCTGCAGCATGAGAGAAATTGGAGCCAGCTTCACTTCACTTCCCAGCATCTCATGAGATTTCGAGAGTTCATTCACCAGGACCTGGAAAGTAATCGGCTCCAAGGATCCCCCAGGCTGAACTGCAGACCCGGCCTCAGATGCTCCTCCTTCCTTTTTCGGCATCTCTGGACAGCTGGAAACACAAGTAGGTTAATTTTTAGAAGTTTCTTGGGACTCCACGATCTTTTCAGAGTCCCAAGATATCACAATGGCCTGGGTTGGGCAGGTTAAAGTTCGTCCCCTTGTGCTGCTATGCAGAGCTCTGCAGTGCGATCTTCTCAGATCGCCGCCATCTTAGATCCCCACCCATGACCTCTTTTAAGCTCGCTTGATTCCTCATTTAAGATTGATCCTACTCTCCCGATATTCCTCCAAGGCCCATTCTGTTCTTAGCTGCCTGGACCTTATGTACGCTTCCCTCTTGGCTAATTGCACAATTTCTCCTGTCATCCACAGTTTTCCTGTCATCGGACTAAACATGAGAAGAAACACTAACACAACATGCATGCAAACAGTTTGGGAACAAAAAGTGAGTCTAAAATAAAGAAAGCTAAAAAAAAAATTGATCAGTCTCTGAGTCATTCCAAACAATATTTGAATATTACAGCCATTGTCATGTTTGACACTGGTGGCACTGACATCATTTGGAAATATTCACAGTATTTGAAAAATCTTTGGCTTATTTGCAGGTTGAGTGAAATGTTTTTGTCCAGGTTTCTTTCAATAGTGGCAGCACTCACAGTCCTTTTTCACCTGTGCTGCAGGGGTGAGTAATGATTGTCCACATGCTATGCCATGCAAAGCACAATAATCCACATACAAGTATGTCAGACCAATAATACAGGCACCAATGGTTGCAGTCATGTTTACACTTTATTACAAGAGTAAAACATAAGAGAGAGCTTCCTGCTGAGAAAATGTGGCTGAGGTTGAGGCTGATCCACCTTTCATTGTCTCATATCTGTTATTTGAAGCTTCGCTGATTCCTGTCCAGGTGTGGCATTCCATAGATCCACACAAGATTCTGTGAGACAGTCACTGAATTTACATCCACAGTTACCTTTTGACTCTAGAAGCCCTCTTTTAAAAGGTACATGTTGAAATTAAGTTCATTTGTACTTTGGGGTTCTGATCCATCATCATGAAACATAGACATGGTTATTCCAATAGACCCCCTGGATGCCTCTAGTGCCTAGCACCCTATTGGATATGCCTACTTTCCTTGTTGATGCTGGAACTACAAACTCAGAGGCCTTCTGGCATCTCACAGGCCCAATCGCCCTGATGTTGTGGAAACTCTGAACTGAGGCCCAACCAATGCAGGAACAAGAAACATGGTGATCCGACATCGAGGAGGCCCAAATGAAATGGCAATGACTGGTGCCCAAGATCCCATTGGGAGCACACACTTACCTCTGGGAGCAGCAGGCATCCCTCACCGAAGCCCAGGATTGACTAGGAGCAGCCACCTACCCAGGAAATGTTGGAGACATGCTGGACTTAAAGTGAGACTGAAAATGGGGAAATGGGGAAAAAAAATGGGTGAACTTAAAGCTAGACTGAATTGCCAAAGGGAGTTAAGAGATTGCTGTGCGCTCTGTTTTACAGAGACATGGCTCACTCTTGCTACACCTGACTGTCCCTTACAACCTCAGGATTTCCCAGTTCACTGAATAGACTGCTCAGCATCCTCAGGCAGAGCAAGAGATGGTGGGGTCTGCTTCCTGATCAACACTTCCTGATGTGACAAAGATTCTGGGTAATCCAAGATGGAGAATGGGAAACATTTCTGGCTGTAATAGGGTGCTCCTTTTTTGAGGTATTTTAGGTGTTGGAGGTGATTTCCTTGAATTTCAGGAGCAGCAATTACTGTTTTACATGCGGTTGCATTGTTTTTGGAAATTTGGAGATAAAAAAAAGTCAAAGCAATGGCACTTCTTAAAGGGAAAGGAACAGACAAAGGCAGCCCATGGTCTGTGCAGGAGAGAGAGAGAGAGAGAAAGAAACCCACACTGCGAACTGACATAGCAGTAAACCTGCGCAGTTATGCCTTTGCTGTTTAATTCATGTATTGCTGGACATCAGAGTGCATCTGGGAAAATTAACAAACAGTGAAATTCACAGCTGACCTTGGAGGAACCTCTTTGGGAGAGGTTGGAGCACAGAAGCAGATAAGTGAATAGTTTTAAGTGTGGCCTTGCTGTAAGTCGGCAGTAGTGCGCAGAGTGGGTTTTTTCTTGGTTATATGTTTTAATGAGATATGTCTCTTGATTAAAAAATAAAAACATAATCCATAAGTATTAAGTTAGCCTGGAGCAGTGTTTTGTAGAGGAATAAGATGCTGTTATTTTCTGGGTCTGCAGACTGGAAGAAGCAAAAATGGTCCTTAGTAGAGTGATATGCTCTTCTTGTCAGATGTGGGAATTTAGAGAGAGTTTACATATTACTGAATAAAAATATCTGTAATAAATGCCGTTGGTTGCGAATCCTATCAGATTGAATCAATCAGTTGGAGTGACAGTTCGAGGCAATGAGGAATTTACAAGAGCAAGGGGGTGTGATGGATGGCAGTTATAGGAAGGGAGAAAAGTCGCAGATACAGTCACACAAATGGGTTAACTCCAGGAGAGGTAAGAGAGGTAGGCGGGTAGTGCAAGCGTCTTCTGTGGCTATCCCCATTTCAAACAAGTATACTACATTCTCAGGGGAATGTAGCACAAACAGCCAAGTTTCTAACTCTAATGTAATGAGGGGTACGTCGGATTTGAAAAGATTGATTGTTTAGGGGACTGTCTAGTCTGAGGCACAGACAGACGTTTCTATGGCCAGCAGCGAAAAATCAGAGTGGTGTGTTGCCTCCCTGGTGCCAGGATCAAGGACGTCTCAGAGAGGGTGCAGAATATTCTCAAAGGGGAGAGGGATCAGCAGGAGGTCATTGTACACATTGGGGATTAGTGGTGCTGGAAGAGCACAGCAGTTCAGGCAGTATCCAAGGAGCTTCGAAATCGACGTTTCGGGCAAAAGCCCTTCATCAGGAATGAGGGGTTTTGCCCGAAATGTCAATTTCGAAGCTCCTTGGATGCTGCCTGAACTGCTGTGCTTTTCCAGCACCACTAATCCAGAATCTGGTTTCCAGCATCTGCAATTATTGTTTTTACCTCATTGTACACATTGGAACCAATGACATAGGAAGGGAAAAGGATAAGATTCTGAAGGGAGAATAGGCAGGAATTTACAAAGGAGGTCCTCGAGAGTAGTAGTATTTGGATTATTCCCAGTGTCACGGTTGGTATAGTTGAGAAAAGAAACAAGTCAAACAGTCAGGGCAGGCAAGGACAAAGCAGGGAACAAGGTAGGGCTGCTAAATTAACTGCATTTATTTCAATGCAAGAGGCGTAACAGTGAAGGCAGATGAACTCAGGGCTTGGTTAGGAACATGGGATTTGGAGATCATAGCAATTACAGAAACATGACTGAGGGATGGGCAGGACTGGCAGCTTAATGTTCCAGATTACAAATGTCACAGGAAGGACAGAAAGTGAGGCAGGAGAGGAGAGGGAGTGGCGATTTTGATAAGGGATAGTATTACAGCTATACTGAGGGAGGATACTCCCGGAAATACATCCAGGCAAGTCACTTGGTTGAACTGAGATATAAGAAAGGGATGATCACCTCATTGGGATTGTATTATAGATCCCGAATACTAAGCGGGAAATTGAGAAACAAATCTGTAAGGAGATCTCAGTTATCTGTAAGAATAATGGGGGATGGTAAGGGATTTTAACTTTCCAAACAGACTGGGACTGCCATAGTGTTTAGGGTTTAGGTGGAGAGGAATTTGTTAAGCATGTACAAGAAAATGTTCTGATTCAATTTGAGGATGTAGATGTGATCTATATGGACTTCAGTAAGGCATTCGACAAAGTTCTCCCCATGAGAGACTAGTCAGTAAGTTTAGATCTCGTGGAATACAGGGAGAACAAGCCATTTGGATAGAGAACTGGCTCCAAGGTAGAAGACAGAGGGTGGTGATAGAGGGTTGTTTTTCATACTGGAGGCTTGTGACCAGTGAAGTGCCACAAGGCTTGGTGCTGGGTCCACTACTTTTCAGCATTCATATAAATGACTTGGATGTGAGCATAAGAGGTATAGTTAGCAAGTTTGCAGATGACACCAAAATTGGAGATTTAATGGACAGTGAAGAAGGTTACCTCATATTACAATGAGATCTTGATCAGATGAGCCAATTGGCTGAGGAATTGCAGGTGGAGTTTTCGATAAATGTGAGGTGCTGCATTTTGGGAAAGCAAATCTTAGAAGGACTCATACACTTAATGGTAAGGTCTGAGGGAGTGTTGCTGAATAGAGTGCAGGTTCATAGCTCCTTGAAAGTGGCGTCGCAGGTAGATAAGATAGTGAAGAAGGCGTTTGGTATGCTTTTCTTTATTGGTCAGAGTATTGAGTACAGGAGTTGGAAGGTCATGTTGCGACTGTACAGGTAATTGATTAGGCCACTGTTGGAATATTGCATGCAATTCTGGTCTCCTTCCTATTGGAAGGATGTTGTGACACTTGAACGGGTTCAGAAAAGATTTACAAGGATGTTGCCAGAGTTGAAGGGTTTGAGCTATAGGAAGAGGTTGAATAAGCTAAGGCTGTTTTCTCTGGAGCATCAGAGGCTGAGGGGTGACCTTATAGAGGTTCATAAAATAATGAGAGGCATGGCTAGGATAACTAGACAAAGTCTTTTCCCTGGAGTGGCGGAGTCCAGAACTAGAGGGCATAGGTTTAGGGTGAGAAGGGAAAGATATAAAGAAGACCTATGGGACAACATCTTCACACAGTAGGGTGGTGCATGTGTGGAGTGGGCTGCCAGAGGAAGTGGTGGAGGCTGGTACAATTGCAACATTTAAAAGGCATCTGGATTGGTATATGAATAGAAAAGGTTAAGAGAGATATGGGCCGGGTGCTGGCAGATGGATCTAGATTGGGTTGGAATATCTGGTCGGCGTGGATGAGTTGGACCAAAGGGTCTGTTTCTGTGCTGTACATCTCTATGACTCTATGACTGTATGTGGTGACCCTGGTGAATTACTGCTATCTTGACATAGAACATTTTATAGTAAAATTCTGTCCCTACTACCTGTTGTGTGAGTTTACCTCTGTTACAACATGGGGTAAACCCTTCTGCAAATTTAAGCCAACCACACAAAAAAGTTCACCTTGCCTCATAATCTGTAAAAGTATGAGTGACCGAGAACTACCCAAATTCTACTATTAAAAAAAACAATTAATTCTCAAACTCCAAAAGAGAACTGCAAACAACATTCTACACTGTTAGCCTCTTTTGTCTTAACAATTTATCTACCTCACATTTTATAACAATATACTGATCCGATAAAGCCCTTATTAAATTTACAAAAATAAAAACCAAGTTTCAAAACCAGCCAGTTCTCTGTAGATTTTACCCTGGTTGTCTTTGGTCTTCTGCTGCAAAGATGTTTCATGTGAAAAAGGTACCTTTCAGAGAGAATGTTTTTGAGTTACAGTTGTTCAATGGCAGAAGGTGCTCTTTCTCTGGCTAACTGTTCAAAAATGCCTACTTTTCTACCCCAAAACATGGGATCATCTCATTGACTTGATGTTGTCAAAACAATAAAATTCAAGTTTGATTGGGTTTTAGTATCTTTATGCGCAATCTAAACCGATTGGTTGAATTCAAATGGTTGTGAAAACAATTCATTACCTGAGCTACATCTCGAATGTTGTACCTTCAAATTATGCAGCACATTCTTGTGCCTGCACTCAGTCATATGAGAGGTGCTTGCTAGCTTTTCAACTTTCACTCTCTCTTAAAGGTATACTACACGCCTTCAACTCCACAATACCTCCGCTAGCCTGACAGTGGTCTACATCACCCCCATGTGGAAGTGAAGAGTACACTTGATGAAGTATACAACACTACAAACAACTTTGAGTTAGAATACCTTGAGGCCTTGAGTAATTGAAGTTGGTGACTTCAAACAGGTCAACCTCAAGAACATGCTACCAAAATACCATCACCATGTCTCCTGTCCCACCAGAAGTTCGAACATCCTTCGCCATTCTATACAGCTATAAAAGGGCCTACCATTCTATCCCCCAACCGCACTTTGGAAAATCAGATCATAATGCTGTGTTCTTCCTCCCGGCTTACAAGCAGAAATTGAAGCTTGAGGATCCAGTACAGAAAGTAGTGCAGTGTTGGTCTATGGTGATGGAAGGCCCTCTAAGGACCATTTAGATTTAGTGGATCTGGCTATATTCAAGAACTCAGCAGCCAACCTAAATGAGTAAGTCAATACTGTCACAGATTCCATTAGTAAGTGTGTAGAACACTTTGTCTCAAAGAAGTTAATCCCAATGCTCTTGAACTGGAAACCATGTGAATTGTGAGATCCACTCTCTATTGAAGTCCATGTCTAAGGTCTACAAGTTGGGCAACTCTGACCCACACAGGTACGATCTCCATCAGGCCATCAAAGATACCTAGAGGCAAAACCAAACTAAGCTTGAGACCCAGACCAAACACACAGATGCCCATCGCTCATGGCAAGGCTGACACAATATAATGGGCTACAAAGAAGAGCCAAACAGAATCACTGGCAACAGTTCATTCCCACTCAATGAGTTTAATGGATTCTATGCTCACTTTGAAAAGAATGTCTATGAAACAATGCCACTTATCATTACTGCCTCAGATGTACCTACATCAATAGTCACGACTGCAGGCATTAGATTGGCCTTCTCAAGTTTGAACCCATTGAAAGTGACTGGACCAGATAGAGTCCCAGTCCTGCACATAGATCCTGAATGGACTAGCTGGCAGGAATACTCACCAATATCTTTAATCTCTTCTTATTATGATCTGAAGTCTCCACTTGCTTCAAGAAGACTGCCATCATCCCAATGCCAAAGAAAAATCATGCAGTGAGCCTCAATGACTACCACCATCTCCCTGATCCTACACTCATCCCTGAAACATCCGGATAACATGAATACCTACATCAGGCTCATACTTATTGACTACAGTTTATTCTTCAACATCATAATTATAAGCATAAGTATCACTGAACTCCGAGACCTCGGTCTCGGTTCCTCCTTCAGTAATTGGATCCTCGACTTCCTGAGCAATGGACCACAATTAGAAAGATTAGGTGACAACACCTCCACCCCATAAACATCAACACCAGTGCCCCACAGGCTGTATACTCAATCCCCTAATATACTCCATGTACACTCACTACTGCATGGCCAATTTCCGGCCCAACTACTTTTAAAATGTTTCTGATGACACCACCATTCATCAAACAATGATGAGATGGAGTATAGGAAAGAGGTTGAGTTCTTAGAGACATAGTGTAAAGACAGCAATCTCTTCATCAATATCAGGAAACCAAACTTCAGGAAGTGGAGTGTTGGGAACACCCCTGTCTACATCATTAGTTCTGAGGTGGAGATGGTCCAGAGAGTCAAGTTCCTGGAAGTGATGATCACCAACAATCTGTCCATGTCGATACAAAAGTAAAAAATCACAACAGCATCTTTATTTCCTCAGGAGGCTAAGGAAATTTTCCATGTCTACAAGACTCTTATAAATGTTTATATAATTCCTGTGTTCATCACTGTCTACTTTAGCAACAGTTCTTCCCAAGACCATAAGAAACTACAGAGAGTTGTGAACCCAGATCAGTCCATCATGCAAACCAGCCTTCTGTCCATCGACCCCATCTATATTTCCTGTTGCCTTGGGAAAGCAACCAACAGAATCAAAGACCCCTCCCACACCATTGCACTCACTTCCACCCTCTTCCATTGGGCAGAAGTTATAAAGGTTTGAATACATGTATGAATCGATTCAACAACAGCTTCTTCCCTGCTGTTATGAGAGTTTTGAATGGACCTCTCAAATGTTAATTCTGATCTATATCTCACTGCCCTTTGTCTGGAGCTGTAACACTCTATTCTGCACTCTGTTTTGCTACCCTGGTGCACTTTGTATGGTACAATCTGCCTGTATAATGTGCAAAACGACCCACTTCACTGTGTCCCTGGAATGGAGCAAAAACATTGCCCTTTCATAAAACCATGCTGACTCTGTCTGATCACATTATGTTCTTTTTTTGTGACTTTAATCATTTTCATTCATTTTAAGTGCAGCATTAATTAATTCCTGGAGTTTGTGCTCGATCTATGAATGACATGTTCCATTATTTCCTTTTGAAAGTGATAGATATAAAAGTGTGGAGTCAAAATACATTAACTCCAAGATAGAACTTGGAGGAACTGGTAAATGACAGGTATGAAAAGGGTAATGAATTGCAATACATTTAAGTTCTGGAGCATAATTTGTTTTAAGATGTGACTTATAATGGATGTACAGGCAGAAGTGCTGATGCTCATCCTGAGGTGAGGAACCTACAAAGCCTGTCAAGACTCACTTGGGTCTGTCATTACTTTATTTTTAAAATTCAATCAGTGCAGCATGAAGCCAGTTGCCAAAAAGCTGAGCACCTTTCAGCTGACAGCAATGGATTTTCTGCAAGAAAAATGTGTTTTGAAAATATGGTTGAAGAAGTCATCGGAACATTTCTAGGTTGTTCCTAAACATATCAATACTATCAATTTGCGTCTCATATTCTCAGCAGTACAGATATGGAAGAACACTGTAACAGCAGGAATTTTACAATAAGTTCAACATGGTTGCACAACAGATTTTTCATCAATTTGTAATTGGTTGCTGATATAATTAACTCAAGTTTATGAATGTGTAACATTCCTTAGGCTAAACTGTTCTTTGATGCGGAGCACTAATTATATCAGCTGTCAACACCACACTTAATTTGAATCAAATGTTATTAGCTTCTAAGCCTTCTGATCACGACAAAGTACCTGGCATGTTTTACTAACTTATGAAGTTAAATGTCAAATATTTGGCTCCTATTCTCGTGTTCTGAAGGTCAAAATACTCATTGAAAAATGTGTTAATTTATTAATTAAAACTGCAGGGAGTATTGTATTATAAGAACAACGTTTTGATTAGACTTTGACAATCAGGTTGTGAGTCAATATTTATTTCCATTGTCATATTACTAAGAGGTTTCATATGGCAATATCAAACAAATAAGCATTGTTATGGACCAGATCAAACACCTTCAAAATATATTCAGAAGATAATCTAGACCCAAAGTTTTTCTTATTTTAAAGGTAAATATAAGGTGTTGTGTTCCAGCCGCAATTCAATTGTTCAAACTGCTTGACATTAAGCAAACCACACTTTATTTATACACTGTAGTTAAAATGCAATGAAAGAAAGAGGCAATTGAAATAACGTAACTCTATTAGAAAACTTAACAGAATAGTTGATCACTGAACTACTAAAAGCATCTCTTCCAATACAGTAATATCCCATAAACACAACCTTAGCAAATGCAAATTCAGTAAATTAGATTGTCTCACATGCAACTCCAATGGCAGGAAAAGCACCTAAGCTTTTAGCTGTAACAGAAAGAGAAAAAATAGGTTCCACACCCAGCTTGAAGATCCCAGCATCTGCT
>NC_057716.1:71286111-71313748 GCF_004010195.1 Chiloscyllium plagiosum | reverse complement strand
GATGACTGAAAAATGTGACACCCCTGTTTAAAAAGAGAGTAAGGCAAAAGATGGAAAATTACAGACTGATTAGCCTAACCTCGGTCGTGAGTAAGATCCTGGAATCCATTGTGAAGGATGAGATTTCTGAATACATGAAACTGTATGGCAAAATAGGGCAAAGTCAGTATGGCTTCATCAAGGGGAAGTCATGCCTGACTAATCTGCTAGAATTCTTTGAGGATGAGCTGCCAGAGGAAGTGGTGGAGGCTAGTACAATTGCAACACTTAGAAGGCAGCTTAATGGGTATATGAAAAAGAAGAGTTCAGAAGAATATGGGCCATTTTCTGGCAAATGGGATTACATTAGGTTAGGATGAGTTGGACTGAAACGGTTATTTTCATGCTGCACATTTCTATGACTCTAAGTATTAAGCAGGTTAGACCAAGGAGAACCAATAGATGTTATCTACCTGGACTTCAAGAAAACCTTTGACAAGGTGTCGCATAGGAGGCTACTGAGTAAGAGCAGGGCCCATGGTGTCAGAGGCAAGGTGCTAACATTGATAGAAGCTTGGCTGTCTGGCAGAAAGCAGAGAGTGGGGATAAAAGGGTACTTCTTAGGAAGGCAGCCAATGATAATTGTGTCCCACAAGGCTCAGTGTTGGGTCAACTTTTCACTTTACATTAATGATCTGGATGAAGGAACGGAGGGCATTCTGGCCAAGTTTGCATATGATACAAAAATAGGTGGAGGGACAGGTAGCACTGAGGAGGCAAGGATCTAAAGAAAGATTTGTACAGATTTGGAGACTGGGCAAAGAAGTGGCTGATGGAGTACAATGTGGGAAAGTGTGAGGCCATGCACTTTGGTGGGAAGAATTGAGGCATGGACTATCTTATAAATGGGGAGAAAATTCAGAAGTCTGAAGTGCAAAAGGGACTTGGGAGTTCTCGCCAGATTTTCTCAAGGTAAATTTGCAGATTGAGTCAGTAGTTGGGAAGGCAAATGCAATTATGACATTTATTTTGAGACGACTTGAATATAAAAGCAGGGATGTACTTCTGAGGCTTTATAATGCTCTGGTCAGAACACATTTAGAGTATTGTGCGCAATTTTGGGGTCCATATCACAGGAAGGATGTACTGGTCCTAGAACATGTTCAGAGGCAGTTCATGAGAATGGTTGCAGGAATGAAAAGCTTAACACATAAGGAACGTTTGAGGACTCTGGGTTTATACTCAATGGAGTTTAGAAGGATGAGTGGGCATCAAATTGAAACTCACAGAATACAGAATGGCCTGCACAGAGTAGATGTTGGGAACATGTTTCCATTGGTAGGAAAGACTAGAACCTGGGGTAAAGTGAAGACATTTTAGAATTCAGTTCTTTAACCAGAGAGTGGTGAATTTATAGAGTTCATACCACAGAAGGCTGTGGATGCCAGGTCATTGAGTACTTCTAAGACAGAGAGAGATAGGTTCTTGTGTATGAAGGGGATCAAGGGTTATGGGGAGAAAGTGGGAGAATGGGGTTGAGAAACCTATCAGCCATGAAAACTATGAATAGCGGAGCAGACTTGATGGACTGATTGGCCTAATTTCTCCTCCTATGTCTTATTGTCTTGTGGTTTTAAGTAAAGATATAGAAATTAACAGCAAAAGGTTTGAAATGTGCAAAAATGTCCAATGACTTAATTATGCAAAACAACACATAAAATATGTAAAAGTATGTAAAACTTGGCAATAAAACTTTGTGGGTCTTAAAATGTGTCTAAATAACAAATAAAATTGGATTTCCCAGTGACTTGTTTACAGCTGCAAGATCATTTTCCACAGTGGCTGTTGGTCTGGGCTTTCTCATAGAGCAGTTACACTGCACTTGTGGCTGTGGTGATCTCTTGTTCTCTTGAAGGCAGTGGCATTGATTCCAACTTCTCCCATAAGGACTCTCAGCTTGTGACAATGGAGCTACTTTAAACTACAAGTAGCTCAGATTTAATGAGATAAATTTCAAAGGAGGTTGGAGGGGAGGGGTGTAGGGTTCAACTGTTGCTCCTTCTTCCCTGTGGCAGTAACTCTGATTGATAGTTAATATCCAATGTCTTTTTCACCTCAGTCTGGGTCACGTGACCTCTTTCTAGGAGTACTATAGGTCCTGTGTAAAAAAAGCAGTGTGTCCTTTTAATTTTAGTCTTTGTGGGCTAGCATCCTTTGTTTTGAAATGTGCTTTTTTTCATAAAATGCCTATTCTATCTATCACAACACCAGCTTCTCATTCTGTGCAATTCACTTTATCCCAGTCACTCAACCAGCAGCACTTTCTGGCACACATACCTACATCAAGCATACGGGCACTTTATCCCCATCCTCATCTATCAAAGCTATCACGGTCAGAGCCATTATTGCATTTCTGTAAATGTAGAGATTCAGCTATCACATAAGTGTCAACATATCGCAACACTGTTATGAAGATGTGTTATCTAAAATATTAACTTGTAATGTTATCAGCTGGTGATGTGTTTATAGGACATCTCTATAAAGATGTATTCATTGAGACTTTTACAGCTGCATGTGAATATTTTGTAACTTGTGGTACTGATGACAGGTCCTTAGCTCCAGAATCTGGAAGGTGACTTTTCCAACAATTTGCTCCAAGCCTCAACTTAGGGTGGACTTTCAGTGTTTCCTAGCCTCCAACAGTTTCATGGCATCTTACTTCCTGCCCCACCTATAACTCTAAAGCCTGCAATGACTTATTTATCACTCTGGATGCTTGTGAATCCTGATGGTTAATTGTGAAAATGTCCATTCCAGCAAACATTTTTGTCCTTCCCTTTAAAATGTTGAGTGCCTGTAAGGAAAAAAAACAGGTTGCTGTGCTGTTCATGTCCGAACTCATACCAAGGCTTCAGACTTCTGCTTGTTGATTAATAATGGCTCTTGATCTAATCAATGGTCAAGCAATGGTTAACTCTCATCCTTTCTTTCAAATTTCTCCATGGCTTTACCCTTTACATCTGTAATCTTCTCCTGCCCCATAATTGTCTGAAGTACCTGTGTTTCTCCATCTGGTCTCTTGGTCATCTTCAATTTTAATCTTTCTATGTAAGTGATTGTGAGTTCATTGCAAACTCTAGAGTACTGTCCCAAATATCTATGCCTTTCCTTATCTTTTTTCTTTTAAGATATTCATTCCTACCTTTTTAACAAGATTTTGTTTATTCGCGTAATATTTCCTTGCTTTAAGGTCAAATATACTTAGATAATTCTCCTTTGATGATTCTTGTGAGATTTTACTCTGTTGAAATTGATAAATATAGGTTGTTCTTGCTGTGAAGTCTATGCAATTCAACATGCATAAAATAGTCAATCATTATTACGCCTATAACCTTTCAATCTCTATCATAAGCAGATACAAATTCAATTGTGCATTCTGGCTCGCTAATTTCCTTCAGGAAAGGAAACCTGTCATCCTCACCTGGTGTGACTCCAGACCCATAGCAATGAGGTTGATTCTCAAATGCCTTCTGAAATGATCTAGCAAGACATTCGCGTATATCAATTGCTGCAAAGTCTCAATACAGAAATGAAATCAGATAGACCACCTAGCATCAAACCCAGCATCGGAAAAGATAATGGCAGAAAGAGCCCTGTTAACCTGGCAAAATTCTCCTCACTAACATCTGGGAGCTAGTGCCAAAATTGGGAGAACCGTTTTATAGGCTAGTTAAGCAAGAACCTGACACAGTCATATCACAGAATCATACCTGACAGACAATGTCCTAGACACCACCATCACCGTTCCTGGTTATGTCCTATCCCACCAATGGGACAGACCCAGCAGAGATGATTGCACAGTGGTATACAGGCAGGAGGGAGTTGCTTAGTGTGTTCTCAACATTGACTCCAAACCCAAATAGTTTCATGGATTCTGGGTGAACATGGTCAAGGAAAACTTCTGCTGATCACCATGCACAGTGCTCCCTCAGCTGATGAATCAATATTACATCAAGTTGAACAACACTTGAAGCACTGAGGGTAGTAAGGGCATACAATGTACACTGGGTGGGGGATTTCAATGTGCAATGCCAAGAGTGGCTTAGCAGCAGTACTATAGATTGACTGGACGGGGATCCAAAAGGACATAACTGCTATATTGGGTCTGTGACAGGTGGTGAAGGAACTATCAAGAGGACAAAAACATACTCCACCTCATCCTTAACAATCTGTTGGCTGCAGATGCATCTGTCCATGACTGTATCAGTAAAAGTGACTAGTACTTGTGGAAATGAGATCCTGTCTTCATATTGAGAATGCTCTTCATCCTGTTGTGTGACACTATCACCATGCTAAATGGGCCAGACTTCAAACAAATCCAGCAACTCAGGACAAGACATCCACAAGGTACTGTAGCTGTCAACAGTAGTAGAATTGTGCTCCATTGCAATCTGTAACCTTGTGGCCCGGTATATCCCCCACTCAACCATTACCATCAACCCAGGGATGAACCCTGGTTCAATGGAGAGTGCAGGAGGGCATGCCAGGAATAGCACCTGGCACACCTAAAAATGAGGTGTCAATGTGGTGAAACTGCCAAACAGGACTACTTGCATACCAAACTGTATAATCAGCAAATGGTAGCCAAAGCTAAGCAATCGCACAACCTAAGGATCAGGTCTAAGCTCTGCAGTCTTCCGTATCTGGTTGTGTTGGATAATTAAATAACTCATTGGAGGAGGAAGCTCAACAAATATCCTTATCCTCAACAAGAGGAACTCGGCTCATCAGTGCAAAGGATAAGGCTGAAGCATTTGCAGCAAGTGGATGATCGACCTCCTCCAATGGTCCCAGAATCACAGATATTAGTCTTCAGCCAGTTCAATTCACTCCACACAATATTAAGAAATGGCTAGAGACACTGGATACTGCCAAAGCTTTGGGCCCTGACAACAATCTGGCATTAGTATTGAAGACATATGTTCCAGAACTTACCCTACTAAAAGAGTTCCAGTACAATAACAACACTGGCAACTACCCAACAATGTGGAGAATTGCCCAGGTATATCTGTGCGCACACAAAAAAAGGACAAATCCAACCCAGCCAATTACCACCCCATCAGTCTATTTTCAATCATCAGTAAAGTGATGGAAGGCATTATCAACATGTTACCAAACTGAGTATGCTTAGCAAAAACCTACTCACTGACACTCAATTTGGGTTCCATCAGGGTCACTCAATCCCTGACCTCATTACAGCCTGGGTTCAAACATGGACAAAAGAGCTGAGTTCTAGCGGTGAGGTGAGAATGACAGCTCTTGACATCAAGGCCACATTTGACCAAGTGTGGCAACAAGGAAATCTACCAAAACTGGTATCAATAGGTATCAGGGCAAATTCTCTGCCAATTCTAATCATATCTGGCGCAAAGGAAGATGGTTGTGGTTACTGAAGGTCAATCTTCTTCGCACTTCAGACATCTCTGCAGGAGTTCCTCAGGGTAGTGTCCTTGGCCCAACCATCTTCAGTTGCTTCATCAATGACTTTCCTTCCATCATAACATCAGAAGTGAGGATGTTTGCTGATGATTGCAACAAGTTCATCACCATAGCGACTCCTCAAATACTGAAGCAGTCAATGTTCAAATGCAACAAGATCTGGAAAATATCCAGGCTCCGGCTGACAAATGGCAAGTAATATTCACACCACACAAATGACAGGTAATGATAATTTCCAATAAGAGATAATCTAACCACTACCCAACAAGAAAAAAACAAAGAACTGCAGATAGTGGAAATCAGAAAGGAAATCAGAAATTGCTGGTAAAACTCAATAAGTCTGACAGCATCTGTGTAGAGAAAATAGACTTAAATTTCAGGACCAGTGACCCTTCTTCAGGTTAACATTAATTCTGCTTTTCAATAATTTTGACTTTGAATCTAACCACCACACCATGACATTTAATGGTTTTGCCATCACTGGATACCTCATTATCAATGTCCTAGGGCTACTATTGAGAAGAAACTCAACTGGACTCCCTATATAAATACAGTAGCTCTAAGATCAGATCAGAGGTTAGGAAGACCGTGACAAGCAACTCACCTCCTGGCTCCACAAATGTCCTCCACTTCCTGACTCCTATCCGTCATCTACAAGGCTCCACTTTTCTGGATGATGCAGCTCCAAAAACACTCAAGAAACTAGGCATCGTCCAGCACAAAGCAGCCTGTTTTATTCACATCACATCTGCAAGCATCCTCTCCCTCCAACACAGGTACTCAGTAGCAGCAGTGTGTACTATCTACAGGATGCACTGCAGATATTCACCAAAGATTCTCAGATAGCACATTCCAAACCCACGGCCACTTCTATCTAGAAGGATGAGAGCAGCAGATATATGGGAAAACCACCACCTGCAAGTTCCTCTCCAAGCCACTCACCATCCTGACTCCAAAATATATTGGGTTCTTTCACTGCCGCTGGGTCAAAATCGTGGAATTCCCTCCTTAACAACATTATGGGTCAACCTACAACACATGGACTGCAGTAGTTCAAGAAACCAGCTCACTACCACCTTCTCAAGGGCAACTAGGAATGGTCAATAAATGCTGGCTGAGCCCGTGATCCCATGTCACACAATGAATTAAAAAGAAGTTTTTCAGCAAATTATTTTTAAAACCTATTCTCATGATGCGGTTATTTTATTAATTCACTATGGAAACTTGAGCATCATTTATTGATAAGCATTTTCTTGCCCATCTCTATTTAACCTTGAAAGAGGGCTGTAGATTGATCTACAGTGCCATTAGAGAGGGAGTAATGTTATTGAGATCACATTTATTTTCCATTGCAAAAGTATTAGCAGAACTTTGCTTTCAAATATTCCGATTTTTTTTAACAGCTGGAATATTTGCTGTATCACTTCAGACGTCAAAAGAGTTAGTCACATTGTGTGGCGTTGAGCTGCACATAATTCTGACCAGGTCGACAAACTTCCTTTCCAGAAGGATATCAGTGACCCAAAGGCATTATTATAACAATCTTACAGCATTCACAGTTATTTTTCTAATCTTATATATAAATTCATGACCTCCGAGTTAATAGATGAGATCAATAATAACCAGGCTACTGAACTTTTAGAAATGAGTTCATTTTGCAGCATTACTTGTCAAGGGAGTCCATTTCACAATTCTGCAGTTCTGTTCTGAAAACTTAGTGTCTTTTTTACAAATTAGCAAGTTAGTACTTGCAGCCTCCTCAGCTGAATAACCTGCTTATTGCCACATTTTCTGAACCTTTTAACATTATAGAGATGTAGATAATGCCACTTACATGCCATCTTCTCAGATGGAAATATTTCAATCTTATCCACATCTCATTTTAACTGAAACATGATTTGGATATCATCAGCTCAATCATAGCTTGTAATGAAGCTGTTATACAACTGGGCTTCATTTTTAAGTATTTCTTCAGAACAACTGGCACTAAACCTATTCCCCAAAATAAATCGAATATCTTGCACATGTAAACAAATCGTTTTCAGAACGGTTCACTTTAAAAAAAAATATTGATTATGCCTGTACATTCTTAAAGATCTCTATGCAATTTAAATTAACTAGAGTGTGAAACAGGCCCAACCAGTCCACACCGACCCTCTGAAGAGCAACTCACCTAAACCCATTTCCCTCTGACTGATGCACCCATCTCTATGGGCAATTTAGCATGTCCAAAGCACCTGACCTGCACATCTTTGGACTGTGGGAGAAAACCAGAGGAAACCCACACAGACACAGGGAGAATGTGCAAACTCCACACAGACTGGAATCAAACCTGGGACCCTGGTGCTGTGAGGCAGCAGTGCTAGCCACTGAGCCACCGAGCCACCATGCTCAGGTCATTTGGCTATAACACAATGTAGGTGAAATATTAGAATTGAATAATTCCTTTTGGTTTTTTGTTTACAGAAATTTGCAATTCTGATCACTGAAGATCATTTAAGATCAAATTTCCTTGATTTCATGAGATTTATCATTTTAAAGAGAAGAAAAGTAGCTGGATGTGTTGGAGAAATAATGGGATGAAATTAAAGAGGAACAGAATCTGTGTAGCTGAGGCAAAACCCAAGATGAAGTAAATGGGCAGAATCAGATTATAAGGAACAAAGTTAATAATAAAACTATACAACTCAGGAATAATCCTGGGTATAAGGAAAAAGAAAAGTGGAGAATGAAGATAAGTGGAGAAGGACACAAAGTTAATACTCCTAAATGCCATTTTCTTCCTTGTCTAGTTAACTTTATAACTTTTGAAAGTATCAGATTAATCTGTGATTATTAAAATGTAATTCAGCAGAAATATATAACACTGCTTTAGACACATCAGATCATTGGAGGAACACATTACTTTGTTGTGAAATAAACTAACTAGGGCTAGTCAGATCTTAAAATGCCTTTTGTACATTCCTACCAAATGACGTGATTTGATTGCAATCTGAAACGTGGAATTATGAGGGCTAAAAGGGGTCATGAGATATCCTGAGCGAGCAGGGTTAAGGAAAACCTCAAAGCTTTTTATTCATATATAAGGAGCAAGAGGGTAACTAGGGAAAGGGTTGGCCCACTCAAGGACAAAGGAGGAAAATATGTGCAGAAAATGGGTGAAATTCTCAACGAGTACTTTGCATCTGTATTTACCGAGGAGAGGGGCATGGTGGATGTTGAGGTTAGGGATAGATCTTTGATTGCTCTAAGTCAAATCGGCATTAGGAAGGAGGAAGTGTTGTGCATTCTAAAAGGCATTAAGGTGGACAAGTCCCCAAATCCAGATGGGCTCTATCTCAGGTTACTGAGGGAAGCGAGAGTGGAAATAGCTGGGGCTTTAACAGATATCTTTGCAGCATCCTTGAAAACTGGGGAAGCCCTAGAGGATTGGAGAATTGCTAATGTTGTTCTCTTATTTAAGAAGGATAGCAGAGACAATCCAGGTAATTATAGACCTGTGAGCCTGATGTCAGTGGTAGGGAAGCTACTGGAGAAGTTGTTAAGGGACAGAATCTATACCCATCTGGAATAAAATGGGCTTATCAGTGATAGGCAGCATGGTTTTGTGCAGGGAAGGTCATGTCTTACAAACTTAATAGAATTCTTTGACGAGGTGACAAAGTTAATTGATGAGGGAAGGGATGTAAATGTCATATACATGGACTTTAGTTTGATAAGGTTTCCTATGGTAGGCTGATGAAGAAGGTGAGGTCTCTTGGGGTCCAGGGTGTTCTAGCTGGATGGATAAAGAACTGGTTGGGCAACAGGAGACAGAGAGTAGTGGTGGAAGGGAGCTTCTCAAAATGGAGCCCTGTGACCAGTCGTGTCCAATAGGGATCTGTGCTGGGATCATTGTTGCTTGTGATATACTTAAATAATTTAGAGGAAGGTGTCGGTTGCCTCGTTAGCAAGTTTGCAGATGGCACTAAGATTGGTGGAGTAGCAGATGGTGAAGGGGACTGTCAGAGAATACAGCAGAATACAGATAGATTAGAGAGATTGGCAGAGAAATGGCAGATGGAGTTCAATTTGAACAAATGTCAGGTGATGCAAGTTGGAAGATGCAATTCCAGAGCGAACTATATAGTAAATGGAAAAGTCCTGGGGAAAATTGATGCACAGAGAGATCTGAGTGTTCAGGTCCATTGTTCCCTGAAGGTGGTAATGCAGGTCAGTAGAGTGGTCAATAAGGCATATGGTATGCTTTCCTTTAACAGATGGGTTATTGAATACAAAATTTGGCCGGTCAACTTACAGTTGTATAAGACTTTGGTTCGGCCACATTTGGAATACTGCGGACAGTTACATTACCAAAAGGATGTGGATGTTTTGGAGAGGCTGCAGAAGAGGTTCTGATTCCTGATGAAAGGCTTATGCCTGAAATGTCGATTCTCCTGCTCCTCAGATGCTGCCTGACCTGCTGTGCTTTTCCAGCAGAACACTCTCAACTCTGATCTCCAGCATCTGCAGTCCTCACTTTCACCTGGAACTTGCATGGTTCGGAGAATGTTAGCTATGAGGAGAGGTTTAGAAGATTAGGATTATTTTCATTGGACAAAGGGAGGTTGATGGGGGACCTGACTGATGCCTGCAAAATTTGTAAGAAGTGTAGACAGGGTGGATAGTAAGAAACTTTTCCCAGAGTGGGGGACTCAATTACTAGGAGGTCACAAGTTCAAAGTGAGAGGGGTAAAGTTTAGTTGAAAGTTCTTCACGCAGAGGGTAGTAGGGTGGGAATGATAGGGTCAGTTAAGATGCATCTGGACAAATACATAAGTGGGCAGGAAGTAAAGGGATACAGATCCTTAGAAAATAGATGGCAAATTTAGTTAGAGGATATGGATCGGCACAGGCTCGGAAGGCCGGAGAGCCTGTTCTTATGCTGTAATGTTCTTTGTTCTTTATTCTTTGTAAAGTCACAATTTATACATGAAACCGAGTTGAAAATTTCACAGCAACCAAAGTGTGAAGTTCCTTTGGGCCTTCAACCCTGTCCAAAATAACATTTTACCAGTAATCTCACTCTTGTGAGAACTTTACAAGCTCCCTTTTTTAAAGCTGCGAAAAGATTTGACTGGAACCTGCTCTCATATGATATGAAAAACATGCTAATAGGGAGAATGTCACCTGAACAAATTCTATTGTCTTTGAGCATCCTCTGTACTATATGTCACAGAACACAGATGGCAGAAGCAGAACCTCAGGTTTTGCTGCTGATACTTAGCAAAGCTCATTACATATTGGTGTGCACCTGCAGCACTTCTTTTATTCTCGCATTGATATATAAGTCTGACTACCTCTTGGCATTGCTGTACTTACATTTACATAAGATATTCACAACTCAGTTAATCTTTCTAATATTGTCGAAAGGAAAATTGAGGACGCAGAGATAAACACATAAAATATTTTTTCTGCACATCCATCACTGTACTGAATCAAAAAGAAACATACTGTCTTAATGTGTCACATTCTGAAACTTACTGGACAAATCAGGTCCCAGAATAAAATCTGACCTGTTAGTTCTGTACTTTTGTTTTTAACAGTGAAGGTCAGTTATTGAAGAAATTCATAAAATATGCTCATGTACTTTTAACAGAAAGAATGAAATGTTTGTTAAACAAAGAAAAAAAGATTCTATATTGTATTAAACAAAACAAAAATTTGGCAAGATATCAAATCAGACATCAGAAGAAAGATTCAATTTTAACCATCCCATTCCTCTCAACAGTATACTCACAAACAGTCAGACATCAGTGAAGAGTTACCACTGTCTTCATACAGAAGCTCCCTGCTCAGACTCAAGCTGGGATAGCTGCAATGGTTTCCCTCCAGTGAATTTCTGTACAATCAATTGATGCTCTTTCCCTTCATCTGGTGTCTCTCCCCAAGATGCCTGAAGGAAAATGCAAATTAACTCTCTACAACTTTCAACTTGAGAACAAATGCATAAGTTCCCAAAACTTAGTTGTCCAGCTGCCTTGTCTCCATCCTCTAATGCACCTACACACAGCATGACTCATTTTTATGGATTGTTCTAACTTTCTCTGTATCATTGCAATCCTGTCACAGCAATTTCGTTTCTACATTGTTTTTAATGCTATGAACTATTCACTTTTAAAACTTCATTAAAATGCATGTCAAAGAAATAAATCTTCAGATTCTCAGGCTCCAAAATTCCAAGCTCACAAATTAAATGCTAGCAGTAAAAACCTTTCCAATTCATCAACATTTAAAAATAACTTAGAGTTTTCCATGGTTCTTAATAAACTGTGTACCAAACAAATCCACTTTGTCTTGTCAAATAGACATAGTTAAAAATCACACAACACCAGATTATAGTCCAACAGGAATTTTTCGAAGCATTAGCATTCAGAGTGTCTCTCACCTGAAGAAGGAACAGCACTCCGAAAAAGTACTCAGGGATGCTCTCATAAGAAAAGTGCATGATGCTCAACTCATTGACCGCCAGTTCTGACGTGCCACAGCAAGGAACCGTAATGACCTCCTGAGGAGACAGATACATGCTGCAACCGACAGGGTACCCTTTGTTGTTCAGTACTTCCCTGGAGCTGAAAAACTACGCCATGTTCTTCGTGATCTGCAACACATTGTCAATGAGGATGAGCACCTCACCAAGACCTTCCCCACACCTCTATTGCTTGCCTTTAAACAACCGCCAAACCTCAAACAGATCATTGTTCGTAGCAAGCTGTCCGGCTTTCAGAGCAACTCCATACAACCCTGTCACGGTATGCGTTGCAAGACATGTCAGAGTGTGGACATGGATACTACCATGACACCTGGGGACACCTCTCACCATGTACGTGGCAGGTACTCATGTGACTCAGCCAACGTTGTGTATCGCATATGTTGCAGGCAAGGATGCCCTGAGGCATGGGACATTGGGGAAACCGAGCAAAGGCTATGGCAACGGATGAATGAGCACCGCACAACAATCAACAGACAGGAGTGTTCTCTCCCAGTTGGGGAACACTTCAACGGTCCAGGACATTCAGCCTCAGACTTTCGGGTGACCATCCTTCAAGGCGGACTTTGGGACAGGCAGCAGCGAAAAGTGGCCGAGCAGAGGCCAATAACTAAGTTCTATACCCATAGGGAGGACCTCAACCAGGACCTTGGGTTCATGTCACACTACAGGTGACCACCATTGCATTATACTCACACACAGACACTCCTACACATACACACACACACAGGCACTCCTATACACACATTCACACGGGCACACATATACACAGACACGCACACAGACACTCACACACACCCTTATAGACACACACACTCTCACACTCACACATGTATCCTCTCACAGACTTAGACCAGTCTACACTCACACACACACATATACACTCTCTCTCACAGACACTCGCAACCCCCCACTGCTTGCTTGTTTTCTTAGCGCTTGCTCACTTAGTGCCTATCCGCATGATAGCAGCATCCTTGCCTTACCTTACCTTGCCTATTCGTATAACCAGGCAGTTTGCCTTGCAGCTCAGCAGTCCTCAGTCAAGGGGTTGTACAGCTTGCTGTATAACAGTGTGTTGCGACAATCCCACACTTCCTCCAACCAAAAGAGAAAATGCTGGAAAATCTCAGCAGGTCTGACAGCTTTGACAAAGGGTCAGTTAGACTCAAAACATCAGCTCTTTTCTCTCCTTACAGATGCTGCCAGACCTGCTGAGATTTTCCAGCATTTTCTCTTTTGGTTTCAGATTCCACCATCCACAATAATTTGCTTTTATCCAGTGTTTAACCCACTGCCACCACTCTTCCAGGAATGCCTACCCTGGAGAAGTACTGGTCTTCTCTCCGACAGGATTTTCATTTGTCTCTCTCCCCCTATCCATCTTCATTGCTTTCCTTTTCTCTCTCAGTGTTAGACAAGGTATTTACTAAGACTCAGCCATATTTCCTTCCTCAGTAATGAGCTTTGACAAAGGGTCAGTTAGACTCAAAACATCAGCTCTTTTCTCTCCTTACAGATGCTGCCAGACCTGCTGAGATTTTCCAGCATTTTCTCTTTTGGTTTCAGATTCCAGCATCTGCAGTAATTTGCTTTTATAAAGTATTTTTTAATGTATAATTTCAGTTACACCACACTGTAAACTTTTGCTGTAAATTCTGTGCCTTACAAGTGTGTCCTCCACAACCACCTGATGAAGGAGCGGCGCTCCGAAAGCTGGTGTACTTCTAGTTAAACCTGTTGGACTACAACCTGGTGTTGTGTGATTTTTAACTTTGTACACCCCAGTCCAACACCGGCATCTCCAAATCATGTTTGTAGGTTATGGCTCTTGCAGAAACTCAGTAAGGTCATGACTGGCCTAATGGCTTCCTTCTCTGTTGTAGCCATTCAATGATTGTTTCCACAGAAATTCACAGATCAAGAGCTGAAATGAATGTTGGTGACTCACTTCTCAGGCTCACTGCCAATTTTACTTTGTTTGAAATTTAAAATATTGGCAATGATTTCCAGTCAATGGAAAATAAAACTTGATTTGGTAAAAATTCAGTTGTCACAAAACAGTTTTGTGCTTCTGATGTGGACCAACTTAATCCCCACAGTTTCTACCATCAACTAATTATTGCACTTAGGAAAGCCAAAAGTAATTGGAGTACTTAGCAACTGTATGGGTGCAACAGTGATATTTGCAGCTCAACGTCTCATCATTCAGAGTTGGCATTACAGCTTCAAGTGGAATAAGTTGATATCTCCCAAGAATTCAATAGATAAAGAAGAAAATGACACATAGAATACCAATATTGTGTCATTCTCTACTTCTCAACATTTGCCACTTTTCGTCTTTGTAAATTGATACTGCCCGAGCTGTATTACTTCATCATTGACTTCGCTCCTTGTATTTTTGACCCTGTTTATGTACTTCCTCAACTGTTTCTTTGCCTTAGTTCAAAAAGTGACAGGAATAATTTTGCATTCTGTGGTTATGTCTGGGAAATTTAGTGATGGATGGAGGCCTGCAAATGTAATAGTTCAAGCCATGTCAGAGGAAATGCCAGAAAATGAGCAACAAGCCCCTATTCCTGTCCTGATGTATTCATGATTATTAGATTCCATAATGTCAATAATAGTGTTTGATATGTAGGCTACCACTAGTCCAGACTTAGGACTTTTCAGACACTAGACCTAAATTTCTCTAAAAAACATATTTTTAAAATAAGAGTACCACCATATACGGTGAGAATCAGCATGATACCCATGAGAGGAAAACTTCAGTTAACTTGATATAATATCCTTCATGCCATTGAAACATCATTAGCTTCTCAGTAAATTTATGAGAGTTGACAAGAATCTTCAAATAGTCACTGAATTAACTCAGCTGTGAATGATAATAAAAAAAACATTCCTTTCTCATGCAAGAAATAATTGTGTTCAGTTGCTGAGATGAACAAGCTACAGGAGAAAAGATACCAAGAGAAAGAGATAACGCAAATCATATAATAATTGAATCATTGTATCCCTACAGTGCAGATAGAGGCCATTCAGCCCATTGAGTCTGCACCAATCCACTGAAGAGCATTCCACCCAGACCCACTCCCCCACTCTATCTCCTTAGAGCTCACTCAGTTGATGATGTTGCAGGAAACTCTGTACCTGTAGACAGGGTTTAGGGATGTGGAAGACTTATTCTGACTGCTCAGCCACAACTTACCAGGACGGGGTCAACCTCCAATCTCTTTATCAGATCCAGGCTTTGGTATGCTTCCTGGCTTTGAAATTCTGCTTCAGCTTCTGATCATCCTTGCCAACCTCCTATCTCCCTATCCAGCGCCTCTGATTTCACCATTTGATTTCCTGTTTTCATACTTCTGGCTTAAATTCCAGTTGTTGTCATTGGCCTCATATCTCCTGACCTAAGCCTTTGATTCCTTCCTGGCTTCCAATGTCTGTCCCTGAAATAAAGCCCAACACTCAGCTTCAAATTTGCATCATATATCTGTGCCCATTCTTCCACTTTTAACTCCATATCCCACCCAAGATTTCTTTGTCTCCACCCTCCATTTGTCTTCTCACCTGATTGTTCTCAGCTTCAAATCGGCAGTGCCCTCTTATCATCTGACTTTGACTATTGATGCATAACCCCTGTCCCTTAACCTTCAGCCTTTCCCTCCCTTCCTTTATACCTTTCAACCACTGATGTCTGATTCTCTGGCTTGGATCTCAAGCTTGCTATCTCTGTTTGTGCGATCTCATGCCTCAGACTCAAATTCCCTACTCCCACTCCATTTTCATTTATCTAAGGGACTCTTAACTCTAACAAATGCCCAATCTCCATTCACACTTTGATGGCTGGCTGTTCACACTTTGCCAGCTTGATGTTAATGACCCCCAAGGCTTAAGATTGGGAATACCTCACCATTCATTGGTGAGCTTGCTGCACTGTGTCTTGATTTTGAAAATGTGCACAACTAATTTTCTACCCCTACTTACCTTCTTCCACTCTTATTATTGACTGACCCATCGTACTGTTAAAAACAGATGATTTCCTCTGATCAGTGATTTTAACAAAGCAGTAAACATAGTTTTTTTCCTCACTTTTGTCAATTTTTCCTATTACGAAAAATATCACAGAACTATTATTGTTGGTGAAGTTGTACTCAAAGTTGAAAAAAAAGCATTAGGGTTTTGTCAACTAATAATTTCCATAACTATACTTTATTTTAAAGAAAGCTCCTCTAGCAATTGTATATATTTTTTAAAAAAAACCCTTTATCTTAATTGGAAAGAACCTGAAAACTTTCACTTCAAATTCTTTAAATTTTCAGCCGACAGCAAGCAGATGAGTCAGCAGTTTCTTTTGAAAGCTGGAATAACAATCTTCTCCAGACAGGCTGAGAAAAATACTTTCAAGTAACAACTTTGGAATTAGTTTATTTTATTGTGTAAATGAAATGTCTCAAATTAATTAGTGCCACAGGCAGCTCAAACCTTCAGAGTTTAATGTATGAAGTATCTTGTTCAGACTTCATATAACTGGCACTTAGAGATAACATAATAAAATGTAAAACCTACAATTATAGAATGACAGAGTCACACAACGTGGAAACAGACCCTTCAGTCCAGTGGATTAGTCCCCAAGCCAAACTGGTCTCACTTGCCTGCATTTAGCCCATATCCCTCAACCTCTCCTCTGCATGTCCTGGATTAGTGGTGCTGGAAGAGCACAGCAGTTCAGGCAGCATCCGAGGAGCAGTAAAATCGATGTTTTGGGCAAAAGCCCTTCATCAGGAATACCTGTATTTTGTCCGAAACATCGATTTTACTGCTCCTCCGATGCTGCCTGAACTGCTGTGCTCTTCCAGCACCACTAATCCAGAATCTGGTTTCTAGTATCTGCAGTCATTGTTTTTACTCTCCTATTCATGAACAATCTGAATGTCTTTTTAATATTCTAACTGTATCTACATCCACCAATTCCGACAACAGTTTATTCCACATACGAATCACCCTCTGTGTAAAAAAATGTCCTCATGTCCTTTTTAAATCTTTCTCCTAGTTTTGAACTCTCCCATCCTGGGGGAGAGACCCTTGCTATTAACCATATCTATGCCCCCCCCCCCATGATTATATGGCTGTAGTGAAATAGTTTATTGACAGGGGGAAATTGATTGCTACTGGTGGTAGTGTCACTTTAATCTGTCAGTGTCAAGAAAATCGAACCCAGTGAATTAGAACACTGCACATTTATGCCCAGGACCTAGGTGAGAACCCAAGTCAGACTGATTGGACAAACGTTTTTTTTCTGAATGAAAGCTATTTTAAATGAAATACATTCAGAAGCCTTGACCCAGTTGCTCATACTGCTCAAGGCAAAATGTTCTACCATTTGTTATTAATCAATTTCACTCAAAAAGCCTCTCAGAATAGTAAGCATAGGAAACAAAAATATAGTACCGAAGCACAGTAGGGTATGAAGCAGGAGCTGAGCTTGTGCAGATGGATGATCTACATTTTGACCTCAATTGCTTGTTTTCTTGGCTGCAACTGAGAGTGCTACATGTGCTGCAGTAGTGTAAGGGTTTGAACGGGCTGTTATGGATGACTGCCTTAGGCATTGCATGCTATGCTAATGCCATATGGACTCATGGGCAGAACAGCATAGGATCTCAAAGGTATAAGAATTACCATCCAGGTCTTCCTCCTAATCTCTGTGACAATGTTTATCACATAATTGTCACTCGTACATAGCGCAAAATTGCAATAAACTGCACCTTATTTTAAATCCGAGTTTCTTCTTTTTAGACAAAAAAGTGACTTTTCTCTAACGCAGCAGATCAAGCAGACCCTGTGGATCCTAGCCTATAGGAGGATGTTGGCAGCAAACTTCCCCTTGGTGAGCAATAATGCAGGTAGATTCATGCAAAAAAGATGGTTTGCAATGAAGATTATTCATTCAACATAGCAGCAGGGGTGTCAGTTCTATTTATCCTCTCATGCTGGCAGTGGGAGAGTTCTGAAGATTTCTTCAGTTAGAATCATACTCATGCAAATGGTTATCAGCAGAGAGAACTAAACATGCATGAACTCTTCAGAAGAGAACATTGAATGAGGCAGAATCAATGGTCAATCGAAAAAGCATTTTGGTAAGAGATGCACTTCAGCAGAAATTCCCCAGAGCTTGAGCATAAATCAATCAAAGGCAATTATAGATTGCGTTAGGTGCCAATGATCTGGATGAACAATTTTTAATTGGGGTTTGGCAGATTAGATATCTGAGGATCCATGAATAAAGTTAAAATTTCTTGTGTGCAAAGGAAAACTTTAAAAAGAAATGGTTGAGAATTACAGGCTGAGAAAGGTAGAAGTAAAAAACACAGCTCAATTCAATGAGACCACAATAGCAAGTAGGCACCATAAGACATAGCCACAGTGAGGGAAGTCAAGGGAAGCTGAAGCAATTAATAAAAGTGGTGCAGACCCAGGTATCTTGCAAACCAGAATTAAGATGAAGAAAAGGGCATATTAGAAACCTAACCAGAGCAGATCTAAAGAAGAAAAGAGGTTAAGAAGCTTTATTAAGGTTGCAGAAAAGGGAGACATTTCTCAATAAAAGCACATTAATAGAGGAATAATTGTTATTTAAACCTGGGGGAGGGGGAGTCATCCAAGAAAAGACCATTAAAGATGCAAAATACATCTCTGAAAGCTACAATTGATGGGAGTCATTTTGTTAACTAGTGAATGAAGAGGGAGTCATTACTGAGGCAGCAGACAGCAGAATTAATTCAGTAAACCTGGTAAGGAGACAGGAATAAATTGTCAACGCCACAAACTGTGGATTTAATCCACTGAAGTCTTGATAAAAACATAAATCATCTATTTTAATTGTGGAAAGGAGCAACCTTCTCTGTTAGCTAACAGAAGGCAAGAAGTCTCCATTTTATCTCTCAAATAAAGGAAACCCCTTCAGTAAAGCAACACAGAATAACGGCACTACTCTTATTATTGGGTTCTGAGGAAGGGTCACTGGACCTAAAACATTAACTTGGACTTCTATTGTCACAAAACTAGTCCTTTTTTTCCCTAAAAGCTGTTCCTTGGCTCAAGGATAATCTGTCCTTGATTATTTTTCATTGGGGTAATGAACCGGGCTGGGATCCAATCAGTCTGATTTGGCACAGAGATGAAAACGATTTTGAGAGGCCTTTTGCCTGTATGTAAACAGATGAGACTTGAGGCCAAAGTGGTCATGTTTTAGAAGTGACCTGTACAATGAAAGGAGTGGTCAGCTCTCTAGCTGAGCAGTTTAGTTCAATCTTGAACTGGTTGGAAGTTCAACAGGGAGCTGTGTGGAATCTCTCTCTCTCTCTCTCTCTCCCTGCCCTTCAACTTCAACCTGTAAGCATGTGTTCCATTTATATAAAGGGAGTTTGCTTATTGGGACTGTTGTGAATATTCAGAACAGCATAATTAAGTCTAGTTGGATAGATTGAGTTCTGTCGGGGTTCTTTATTCTGTTCTTTGTGTTTTATTATGTTATTTTGGCAATAAATGTTTGTCTGTTTTAAAATCTAGTAGTCAACCTAATTAACTTAATCTGGGTAATTTTCACCGTACACTTACTGAAACAAATTGCAAAGTTATGGTCTGAGCTGCCTGCTTCAGAATATTTTGAGTGGTCTGGCTTAGTCCATAACACTTTTTGCAGAGGATGCCAGACTGCTGAGCTTTTCCAGCACCTCCACTTTCATTTCCATTTACATCCATCTGCAGTTCTTTTAGTCTTTATCAGCTAATGTTAGATGGTTTTAAGAAAGGAAAATATGTACTCACATTAGGAAGATATGAGACACGTCATCAGAAATGATATTGAGAGAAACATTAAATTTCAGAGCTGTGATAAGTACAATGGAGCTGGACATTTTGGAAAAAACATTTCTTAAGATACAAGATTGTTTCTAAATTTGGCAACAAAAGAAATTGAACAAGTTAATTCACTTCAATGTATAATTGGGAGAATAACTGAAGATGTTATAGCTTGGCAATATATAAAGGAAGCAACAAATATGTTTGAGCAAGTATTGAAAACCATTGACAATTATGTTAACCTCAGAGCAAACAGAATTTTTAAACAACCAAAATTTAACAAGAGAGATCAGTATCTGAGAATTTGTAGATAATTTAAGGAGCAATATCAATGTTGATCTGCCTTAGGAAGGGGAAATCATGTTTAATGAATTTATCATACTACTTGTGCTGTGGAGAAGGGATAGCCAATAGATACACTGTACATTAATTTCCAGAATGTACTTAATAAGGAGCCAAATAAAAAGATTATTGTGTAAAATAAAATTCATGATGTTTGTGTGTGTCTGTGTTAGGGGAAAGGTTGAGTTAGCATATCACCATGGACGCAAGATTGGCTGGCTGGCATATAGCAGAGAATATATATAAAGGCATCTCTGTATGATTAGCAAGATATGATGACTGAAGTTCTGCAGGAGTTTAAGCTAGTAATTCAACTTTTGACAATCTGCATTATTGACTTGGATAAAGTAAGTGAAGGCATGTAGCCAATGTTGTAGGTAGCATGAAGATAAATAGGTAAATGCGATGCGAAAGAGACATGTGGAGTTTGGCAGAAGTATATAGGAAGATTGAGTGAGTAGGCAAACATCGGGTAAATGGAGTATGATATGGAAAATGGGAAATTCTTCACTTTGACAGGAAGAATGTGGAGTGATTGGAATCAGGTTGACATCATTGACTATGAAACCCTTGATTGGGGTTGTTAACCCGGACCAATCAGAAAAGCCATATTTGACCTATATAACCAGGAGATTAGAAAACCACGTTCAGGTGACTGACTGCAAGCTGGTTGGCCACATCTGGTGCACTGTGCACAAGTAAATAAAAAGTGACTTGGTGACAGGATCCCAGCCTCTATGCAGTTATTTCAGAATGAAAGCAACGGAAGTCAGTGGAGAGATGGGGGAAAATCCAGAGCAGATAGTAATCTAGCAGCAAAAGCATAAGACCCAGAGGCAAAAGCAAACAAGATATTTCTCAGCATCATTAATAGCAGGTCCATGAAATGGATCCGCATGGAGACATTACCAATGAACCGCATTTTCGCACACTTATCCTAGAAGAACAAGTTCTTTACATGAGCAAAAAAGAACTATTTGTAAACTCTGAGATTATTTATCCTAATAGGACTTTTGGTCATTAACTAAAAGTAAACATTTACATGGCTGCAACTGCTGACACTCTGCTTTTCCTCGCTCTAAGTGATATGAACCTAAAGATATAATAATTGAAAGTCTAAGCCACCAGTGCAAAGCTCTCAGTCCACAATGGAGTGTCAATACATTTTCTTGGAAGCAGCTACCTGGAATGTAGATTGGAATGTCGGGTCAAAGATTCAACCTGTTCAAGGCCAGAGGTTCCCAATCTTTTCAGAATCAAGGCACACTTCACTAAGTCAAACAATTCCCTTTTCACCTTTTTCAGTTAAATTGATTGCTCATAAACATTATTCCATAAACAATAATCCTGATGAAGTTGATAAAATTGTGAAGAAAAGCTATGGAAACGTAAGTTTCAGAAATAATGCACAGAGATCTAAAGGAAACAGGCAATAATAAATCTTGAGAAATCATTGCTTTGGCAACAGTTTAGAGATTGGTTTGAGGAATGCCAAGGCCATTGAACAGGTACAGTTCAAACTTGCGGGCATTAAATTCCATTAGGAAGAAGGTATTGACACCAGGCTGAAATTGGTCCTCTTACCTCATTAGAGCATCTTCAATGAGCTGTCAATTCCTTGACAGGTGGTTCATCTGTTCAAACTGATGAATTTCAGGATGCTTTAGAAGGTTACCATTGCACTCCAGAATTGATTGCCTTATTTGAATGATAGTTTAGAGTCTTTGATAGGTCTTGAAAGGATTTGTATAAGGTTTCCATCAGTGAGTTCTGCTGAATTATTTTAATCATCAAATGGTCGGAAATGTCATGGAAAGATTTAGAATTCCTTTGACATACCTGCATAATGCAATAGGGGTGCAGAGTGAGTGAAAAGAAAAAGTACAGCTACTACTTGGAGAGAATTTCAAAATCTGGAGCAAATGGTCACCAGCCAATATTCCTACTCCCCATTGTGTGACTCATAACTTCTTTAGCTTTTAGAATTTCAATGCATCTGAGGATAGTAATGATGTTGGCTGATCATATAAAATAGTTGACTTTGGTTCTGTCATTTTATTTTTTCCCCTGTTTTAATTTTGTCTAACTTTGATCAGCTGAGCAAATAAAAAATTGTTACTTTACACTTTCAGGCAATATCATTATGACTTGATGGGAATGCAGAAAGATCATCCTTTCTTTAATGATGATACTCAGATTTACGGTTCTAGCATAATCTTAGTTTGTTAGTTATCAGACTATTCTTATTCCGTTTCATGGCAGAATATTTTATTATTTTTCATCATCCTGCGCAGAAATATAATGTTTTTAATTGTTTGACAGAATTGATGCAGTTGAGAACAATTTAATGAGATGTAGGCTGTTGATAATATTTTCACATAAGATTTGAACTAAAACAAAAGATTGTTGTCTAACACTCAGTTGAAATTTTCTTCTTTAGTTTCAGTATTGCTAGGACATGCAGGTGTGAGATAAAAACGCAACCCTGATATTTATCATTTGATTATAGTTGACATTTTTGAACTTTTGAATGTTGTAAAGTTGTAATTTTGGTGGTACAATGTACACAATCAATATTTTTACAATGCTATACTACATATAATGATTCTCTTACACTCAGGACTGAAAAAACGTTTTTAGTCCAGTTTCTCTTATATATTTGTCCTTTCAATGAAAAACTGATATTTAATCACCTTGATATATCTCTGTTAAAAATTGCCTTCATGTTTTGTTTGAAAAAAAGTCCATGAAGGATTGTGAATGCTATATTTTTATTGAAAATAACACTGTAAAACTCACACAATCACACATTTCATCTTTTGTTTCTTGATTGGCAATCACATATGTTTGGTTTCACATTAAAGCTTGAATGGGACCACAGCTGTGTGTGGTTGAGCTTCCATTCACAATTGGTGTTGCATTAATTACATACATTGTCATGAGCTGCCAGTTTTCCTAAAAGTAGAATAATCTGCCAAGCACTTCAAAATTGAGCATTTTTTACTTTAGTGAACCTACATGTAAAAGACTAGTGCAACAAAAGCAAAGCATATGCCGTAAACCATTATCAATTCCATTAACTTCTCACACACTAGCTCCCTCTTTGTGGTTCTCCCTTATAAGAATAACAGACATATCTTTGAATGTTCTAATAATCCTCCTATTTTGCATAACGTGTTGTTTGAACAACTTATTTTCCAGCTCTCCCAGTATTTTACAATGATAATGTGTAGTGTAATTGTAGATTGGGAGGAAGCAAGTTCAAATTTAGTGTCTGTAAAATTGTAAAATGGGGAAAGCATTATGCGGTCCCTTTAAAAAATTGTGCTTTTTCTTTGCTGAGAGATTTAAAAGGATGTCTGTGAGTAGCAGCTTGAATGTTTGTCAGTATATGGAGAGCTCAAATTGAAACGTTTGTATCAAAGGGCCAGGCAGTTAGCAGGACGAGCAACAATTTTTAGACAATGATTTTTAACCAAGGTAACAGGCTTTTGAATTTAGCCAATTAATTTGAAGTAGGCATCAGATACCAAAAACCTATGAAATTTAAATCTGATGGTTTTGACAATGAAATAACAATTCTATTGTAAGAAATATTGATATGTCATCAAGCATATCAAAGGAGGGGGCAGTTGGACAAAGATCCCAAATCAAGCTGGCATCCGCCAGAACTAATGGCCCTCAGCTCTCAAGAGAAAATCTCTGGCTCTCACAGCCTCATCTTTGTATTCGAGAAAGCACCATCTATATAACAACTGTACCAACCATTGGAGAACGGTACCATTGGAGAAGGCATATTTGATGAAGAAATGACGGTGAAGGCACAGAACATTCCAGAAGTTATGTAATCTGGCTGCAATTTCGATAGACCAATGTTTGTTTTATACGAGTGGGACTCATATTTATTGGAACAACATACCATTAGAATCTTATTTTGTTCGGGAATAATTAATAGTTAGAAGAGAGTTATTCAGTTTGATAATAGCTCAGTTAATTTGTTTACTGTTAGAATTAGATATATAAATTGTTACCTGTTGATTTTAAAATGAGTGTCAGAGATTTATTTTATTTAGCGACTAGAAGTTGCTGAAAAGCAAGTTATGATGTGGAGATGCCAGTTTTGGACTGGGGTGGACAAACTTAAGGATCACACAAAACCAGGCTATAGTCCAACAGGTTTCTTTGGAAGTACAAGCTTTCAGAACATCTAGTCAAGAGGAAGAAAGAAACTTAAGGTTGAGGAGGCAAGGATCAGACAGCACTGCAGAGTGTTACGAGATAGCCAGGAAGGAACTGAAGGGGCATGAAAACGCTTTAGCAGGTAGATTAAGGAAAACCCTAAGCCCTTCTATGCTTATGTGATGAACAAGCAGATGGCCAGAGTGAGGGTAGGGTCAATCAGGGATAGTGGAGAGAACTTGTGCCTGGAGTCAGAGGAGATAGGGGAGGTCCTCAATGATTACTTTGTTTCAGTATTCACTACTGAGACGTACCTTGACATTTCTGAGGACAGTGTAAAACAGACTGATATGCTCGAACAAGTTGGTGTTAGGAGGGAGGATGCGCTGAAAATTTTGAAAAACATAAGGGTAGATAAATCCCCTGAATCAGACAGGATATATCCTCGGTTTCTATAGGAAGCAAGGGAAGAGATTGCTGTGCCTATGACAATGATATTTTGTCCTCACTGTTCACTGGAGTAGTACCAGATGATTAGAGTGTGGCAAATGTTATTCCCTTGTTCAAGAAAGGAAATAGGTATAATCCTGGGAATTACGGACCAATACGTCTTACATCGGTGATGAGCAAATTATTGAAAATTATTATGAAATACAGGATCTATGATTACTTGGAAAACCATAGCTTCATTAGAGATAGTCAGCATGACTCTGTGAGGGCCAGGTCATGCCTCACAAATCTTATTGAATTATTTGAGGATTTGACAAAACACATTGCTGAAGGTAGACCAGTGAATGTGATGTACTGGGATTTTAGTAAAGAGTTTGATAAGGTTTCCCATGGTAGGCTCATTCAGAAAGTAAGGAGGCACAGGATACAAGGTAATCTGGCTGTCTGGGTACAGAATTGGCTGGCCCATAGAAGACAGAGGGTGGTGATGGATGGAAAGTATTCAGCCTGGTGCTAGGTGACCAGTGATGTACCACAGGGATCGATTCTGGAACCTCTGCTCTTTGCGATTTTTGTAAATGCCCTGGATGAGGAAGTAGAAGGGTGGGTTAATAAGTTTTCCATTGACACAACGGTTGGTGGAGTTGTGGATAGTGTGGAGGGCTGTTGTAGGACATTGACAGGATGCAGAACTGGGTTGATAGGTGGCAAATAGAGTTCAACCTGGAAAAGCGTGAAGTGATTCACTTTGGAAAGTTGAATTTGAATGCAGATTACAGGGTTAAAGGCAGGATTCTTAGCAGTGTGGAGGAACAGAGGGGTCTTGGGGTCTGTGTCCGTAGATTCCTCAAAGTTGCCACTCAAGTTGATCAGGTTGTTAAGAAGGCATACGGTATGTTGGCTTTCATTAGCAGGGGGATTAAGTTTAAGAGCTGTGAGGTTCTGCAGCAGCTCTGCAGAGCCCTGTTTAATCCACACTTGGAATATTGTGTTCAGTTCTGGTTACCTCATTATAGAAAAGATGTGGAAGCTTTAGAGAGGATGAAGAGGATATTTACCAGGATGCTGCCTAGACTGGAGGGTATGTCTTATGAAGAACGTTTGAGGGAGGTAGGGCTTTTCTCATTAGAGTGAAGAAGAATGTGAGGTGACTTGATAGAAGTGGACATGATGATGAGAAGCATTGATAGAGTGGATAGCCAGAGACTTTTTCCCAGGATGGAAATAGCTATGATGAGGAGGCATAATTTTCAGGTAATTGGAGGAATGTTTAAGGGAGATATATAGTTTAAGGGAGTTTTATAGTTTGGAGCACAGATTGGCGGTTTGGTATGTTGCCTCCCAGGTGCAAGGGTACGTGATGTCTCTGATCGTGTATTCCGGGTCCTTAAGGGGGAGGGGGAGCAGCCTTTTCCCAGGATGGAAATGGCTATGATGAGGAAGCATAATTTTCAGGTAATTGGAGGAAGGTTTAAGGGAGATTTATAGTTTAAGGGAGTTTTATAGTTTGGAGCACAGATTGGCGGTTTTGTGGGAACGAGAGCGACTCACGTTTGGTATGTTGCCTCCCAGGTGCAAGGGTACGTGATGTCTCTGATCGTGTTTTCCGGGTCCTGGAGGGGGAGGGGGAGCAACCCGAAGTCGTGGTCCACATTGGCACCAACGACATAGGTAGGAGGAGTGCAGAGGATGTTAGACAGGCTTTCAGGGAGCTAGGTTGGAAGCTCAGAGTTAGAACGAACAGAGTTGTTGTCTCTGGTTTGTTACCCGTGCCACGTGATAGAGATTCGAGGAATAGGGAAAGAGAACACTTAAATGCGTGGCTACAGGGATGGTGCAGGAGGGAGGGATTCCAGTTTTTGGATAACTGGGGTTCTTTCTGGGGAAGGTGGGACCTCTATAAACAGGATGGTCTACACCTGAACCTAAGGGGCACCAGTATCCTTGTTGGGAGGTTTGCTAGTGCTCTTGGGGGGAGTTTAAACTAACTCTGCAGGGGCATGGGAACCCAGACTGTAGCTTTAGGGTGCAGGACCTAGAGTGTAGGGAGGTTAGGAACATGGCATAAATTTCCAAGGAGGGTGTCTGTAAACAGGAAAGTGGCTTGAAGTGTGTATACTTCAATGCAAGAAGTATACGAAATAAGGTAGGTGAACTTGCAGCGTGGGTAGGTACCTGGGACTTCGATGTTGTGGCTATTACGGAGACATGGCTAGAACAGGGACAGGATTGGCTGTTGCAGGTCCCAGGGTTTAAATGTTTTAGTAGGGGGAGAGGTGGGGGTAAAAGAGGGGGAGGTGTGGCATTGCTTGTCAAAGATAATATTACAGTGGTGGAAAGGACGATGGATGAGGACTTGCCATCTGAGGTAGTTTGGGCTGAGGTTAGGAATAGGAAAGGTGAGCTCACCCTGTTAGGAGTTTTTTACAGGCCTCCTAATAGTCCTAGAAACGTAGAAGAAAGGATTGCGAGGATGATGCAAGAGAAGAGTGAAAGTAATAGGGTGGTTGCTATGGGGGACTCTAACTTTCCTGATATTGATTGGGAAAGCTATAGCTCAAGTTCGTTAGATGGGACAGTGTTTGTTCAATGTGTGCAGGAGAGTTTCCTGACACAATATGTAGACAGGCCAACAAGAGGTGAGGCCATACTGGATTTGGTTCTGGGTAACGAACCAGGCCAGGTGTTAGAATTAGAGGTACGTGAGCACTTTGGGGATAGTGACCATAATACGGTGATTTTTACACTCGTGATGGAGAGGGATAAGTGAGGACGACAGGGCAAGAGTTATAGCTGGGG
>NC_057716.1:71257348-71284174 GCF_004010195.1 Chiloscyllium plagiosum | reverse complement strand
AGCAGTGGTGGACTCTTCCTCATTATGGGCATTTAAGCGGGCTTTGGATAGGCATATGGAGGATAGTGGGCTAGTGTAGGTTAGGTGGGCTTGGATCGGCGCAACATCGAGGGCCGAAGGGCCTGTACTGCGCTGTATTCTTCTATGTTCTATGTTCTATGTTCTAGATGTCAGAGGTAGGTGCATTACACAGAGAGTGGAGGGTGCGTGGAATGCACTGCCAGCAGTGGTAATAGAGTCAGATACATTAGGGACATTTAAGCTTCTATTGGATAGGCACATGGAAGATACAGGTGTACCCTGCTATCCAAAAGCAGACTATTCCTGTGATAGCGTTCGTAAGCCGAAGTGGTGTAAAGCAAAGAAGCAGTTACCATTAGTTTATATGGGAAACAATTTTGAGCGTTCCCAGACACAAGAAGTAACCTACCAAATCATACCAAAAAACATACAAACCTAAACTAACACTTAACATGTGTTAAAGTTCGTCGGAGGTTGGGGTAGTTGGAGGTACAGGAGACTGGGGTGTAGGAGAGAAAGGAATAGGGTCATCTTTTAACACCTCAGTGTCACCTGAATACATCAGAGCAGGCAGGTCACTAATGTTTACATATTCTTCTATGTCTGCCTGTCTCAATGTCGAAGGTCAAGGTTCGTCGGCTGATGTGGAAGACTTGAAATATAACATTATGCTTGACAGCTTAGCCTCATACATTTTTCTATCATACAGTTCCTTGTAGGCACTCAAAACATCCTGCAAACCTGCCCTAAACCTACATGTCCTTTCAAAATGAAAGTCATACATTTCTGCAATCATTGCAGCACTATCAACCGTAGAGAAAATCTCACACAAGAGCTTCACGTTCAGTTCCTGGATGACTTCACTTTCAGGCCATTTGCTATTGCGTTTGCTTTAGATTCGTATCCTTTCCTCTTGTATTTGCATCAGCTCTTTATCTGTCAGTTCTCTGTCATGGGATGCCAAAATCTCTTCATTATCAACTTCCACAAACCCAGCCTCATTAGCCAAAGTCACTGTTGCTGATTTTATTGTTTCTGGTTCCAAGATTTTAAATCGTTCACTGTTTTGGGGCATAGTTTTCTCCAAATGCCATTTCTGAGAGACTGTTAGCCTACTGAGAGCATCTCCAAGATTGGCGATTGCCAATTGTACTGTTTCCAGATCTCTCACAAAGATGCTTCGGAGTTGCCCTGCCTGTAAATGGAACTTAGAATAAAACACATCACATTCTGTGTATAGTAAGCCTTAACTGTGGCTCTTCGACCTTGGTCACATGGTTACAGCAATAACATTGTATTCGGCGGTGAGAACTCAACACTAATGTTACCGCCATTCTTGGCAATGCCAGGTGGATGAGCAGCACAGCTATTGGCAATCACAAGACACCTATTATTGAGGTTATTTTCTCTACAGTATTTTTCAATAATAAGATTAATGTATCCACTCATGTATTCAGTAAAAATAACTTTGGTATTCTAAACACTTGGACATGAACAAAACACAACTGGAAATGTATTCTTATCAACTCCTTTCAGTGCTGTCAGATTTTCAGAATGGTACACTAGTAGAAACCTAAGGACACCATCACTAGTGATGTTAATAACAGATATTAGGATTAACCTGCCCTTTGATGCCTTGTGTTCCTCAGCCTGCTTTTCTTCTATCAAAATAAATATCTTGCTTGGCAATTTTTTCCAATAAATTCCAGTTTCCTCACAGTTATCTGAATATTTTCTTCTGTAATTATTTTCTTTAGTTCTTCTGAGAACGTTTTGGCATCCTCAGTATCAGCCGAAGCCTTCTGTCCGGTCACCTTTAAGCTATGAACCTGCCTTCACCTCAAAAACCGATCAAATCACCCATGACTACCTTTAAATTCCACTTTTGCAACACTTTCATCACCATCGTCCTGTTTCAGCTTATTAAAACGACTGACTGATTTCTCCTTAAATATAAGATAACTTAACAGAACACCACACTTTGTACACCCATCAACCCACTCAAGCAATAGACTTTCCATTTTATCCAACTAAAAGAGACCACCATGTTACTGACAGAACCAAAAGTAACTTTGGTAGCTTTCAAGATCCTTTCTCTCTGTGTGTAAATAGTACGAATGGCGGATGTAGGCAAGTTCAACCCACACACAATGTCTTTGTTTTCTTGACCATGATCAAAATACTTAATTACAGCCAGTTTTACTCTGAGCATAACAGCCTTACGAGCTGTCTTAGGCTTTTCTGATACCTTAGGATGCATCTTGTGAACGGATGCACAAGATAAATCAAGATAAAGCACAAATGCTCACATGCACTGTTCAAAGCTATGGCCGCTTCATTCTGAGATGCTGAGTGTAGTTCCCAGGGAAGGTGCTTGGTGGCGCCACTCTTGCTGCGTATGCTTTTTCATAAAAGCAAAGATCCTCTTTCAGCTAACAAAAACAGGTACTAAAGTATGTCATTTGTAAATTGGTTTTAAGTAAGCATTTGAAAAACAGGAGATAAAGGGTATGTCGGTTAGTCTGATCTTAGAATAGGATAAAAGATCGGCACAACATCGAGGGCTGAAGGGCCAGTACTGTGCTGTACTGTTCTATGTTCTATATCATGTGTATTTTGTTACAAAATGCAGTGAAAAGTGCTGTATTGTGCCACCACTCTCCGGCACCATCGTAAAACATAAAAATAAACCAAAACATAGAATATAAAGGCAGAAAAATAAAAAAACAACAAAAATAAAGTTCAACTTTACAGTTTTTCTTGTTCAGTGTTCAGCTAAGGGCCTGGAACGGCTAACCATGAGTCCCTTCACCAGTGGGGCTTGGTGGGCTTGGAAGGATGCTTCCTCATGTGGGTCAGTCCCAGTTAGGAAGCACTGTTTTGAAATTAAGCGTCTCCCTTTTAGGAGAGAGACGTAGAGATTTTCTTTCTTAGGTGTGTGACTTTGGAGTTCTGCCGCATGAGGCTATGGAGGCAGTTTCATCCAATATTTTTAAGGCAGATGTGGATAGTTGTTAGGCAAGAGAATAAAAGTTTATTGAGAATAGATCGGAATGTAGAACTCAAAATACAAATAGATTAGCCATGACATATTGAATGGGAGGAGGCTGATGTGTCTACTTTACCTCCTACTTCATATGATCATGTGTACTGTGTGCAGTGTTACCACTGAATGGTGTTCTTCACTAAACTGAGTATTTTCAACCAATGTATCAAAAACACCAACAAGAATTGAAGGATAGAAAGCGACAGAAAATCAAAGTTCTAATGAAATATCAACAACCATGTAAACCTGTATCAATTAATAGAATTATTACAGATAAGTTATTTGGGCAGACATAGAACAGATGTAGCTATAATAAAATTTCTTCTGTGTTAAGAAAAATAACCTGCAGTCAAGCGTGAACTATCTTAAGCAAAAAAAAGACCTAATTATCTAATCTAAAATGGAGATTTATTTTATTCAATGAATATAATTTAAGATGAAAAGAGCATGACACTTTGGATTAATTTCAATAAATTTTCACTTAAAAGTTGATAGCCTAAATTGCAGATATGTAGATAGGAACAATGTTACTGGACTAGTCGTGCATGTACATTGCACTAATGATCTAGAGACATGGATACAAGTCCCACATCGTAGGGGAATGAACTATTATTAACTTTTCCAAGACCATGTTAGGGAACTGGAGCGGGGGCTAGATGAACTTCAGATCATTCGGGAGGCAGAGGCTGTGATAGATAAGAGTTACAAAGAAGTAGTTACTCCTAGGCACAAAGAAAGCTGGGTGACTGTTTGAAGGGGGAAAAAAACAGTCAGTGTGGGGATCCCCTGTGATTGTTCCCCTAAAAAACACCGATAGCATTTTGGATTCTGTTATGAGGAATGACTTACCAGGGGCATGCAGTGGTGTGCAGGTCTCTGGCACAGAGTCTGTCCCCATTACACAGAAGGGAAGGAGGGAAAGGGGGCAAGTGTTAGTTATTGGCGACTCAATAGTTAGAGGGTCAGATAGAAGGTTTGTTGGGAGCGAACAAGACTCATGGTTGTTTTGTTGCCTCCCAGGTGCCAGGGTCCGTGATGTTTCGGATCGTGTCTATGGGGTCCTGAAGGGTGAGGGTGACTAGCCCCAAGTCGTGGTCCATGTAGGTACCAATGACATAGGTAGAAAGAGGGATAGGGATGTAAGGCAGGATATCAGGGAATTAGGGTGGAAGCAGAGAGCTAGGACAAACAGAGTTTTTATCTTTGGTTTGTTACCGTGATAGAGAGGCATGTAATAAGGAGAGATATCAGATGAACAATTGGCTGCAAGGATGGTGCAGGAGGGAGGGTTTCAGGTACTTGGATAATTGGGGCTCATTCTGGGGAAGGTGGGACTTGTACAAACTGGACAGTCTTCACTTGAACCAGAGGGGTACTAAATTCCTGGTGGGAAATTCGCTGGTGCTATTCGGGCAGATTTAAACTAGCTCAGCAGGGGGATGGGAACCTGAGGTGTATTTCCAGTGCACAGGAGGATGAGAGTAGGGGGGGCATGGACAGGATTTCACAGTCACAGGAATGTGCTGGTAGACAGCAAGCTGGTTTGAAGTGTGTCTACTTCGACGCTAGGGATATCTGAAATAAGATCGATGAGCTTGCAGCATGGAGAGGTATGTGGGACATTGATGTTGTGGCCATCTTGGAAAATGGATATAGCAGGGTCAGGAATGGATATTGCAGGTTCCAGGATTTAGATCTTTCATTAAGAACAGGGAAGGTGGCAAAAGAGGGGGAGTGTGGCCTTGTTAGTCAAGGAATGTATAACAGTGGGTGAAAGAACTTTTGACGAGGATTGAGGTGGTATGGGCTGAGGTTAGAAACCGGAGAGGAGAGGTCAAACTGCTGGGAGTTTTTTACAGGCCTCTGCAAAGTTCCAGGAATGTGGAGGAGAGGATTGGCAAAACATTCTGGGCAGGATTGAAAGGAACAGGGTGGTCATTATGGGGGGCTTTAACTCCCCCAACATTGACTGAAAATGCTATAAATCTAGTACGTCAGATGGATCAGTTTTTGTCCAATGTGTACAGGAGGGTTTCCTGACACAGTATGTCGAAGGGCCAACAAGAGGGGAGGCCTCACTGGATCTGGCACTTGGTAATGAACCAGGCCAGGTGTTTGATTTAGTGGTAGGAGAGAACTTTGGAGAGAGTGACCATAATTTGGTTACGTTTAGTTTAGTGATGGAAGGGGATAGTTACATGTCACAGTGCAAGAGTGAAAGATGGGAGAAGGGCAATTATAATGCATTTAGGCAAGACTTAGGATGCATAGAATGGGGTAGCAAAATGCAGGGGATGGGGACAATCGAAATAAGGAGCTGGTTTAAGGAACAGATATTGCATGCCCGTGATAAGTATGTCCCTGTCAGGCAGGGAGGAAGTGATAAGGTAAGGGAACCGTGGTTTACTGAAAGAAATTGTGTCTCTTATTAAGCGGAAGAAGGAAGCTTATGTGATAGTGAGACAAGACAGTTCAGATGATGCAATGGAGAGTTACAAGTTAGCTAGGAAGGATTTAAAGAGAGAGTTAAGAAGACAAAAGGAGAGCACATGAGCAGGACACTTATGGAAACAGGGGAGACGTGATGGCTTGCAGGTGAGACTGAAATAACATGCTTTTAAGACCCCCCTCCCCAGCATACTCCTGGCATGCATCCAAGCTATTGAAAATAAAATGAATGAACTCAGAGCTAGGGTTAGCTTCCAGAAGGAATTGAAGGACAGCTGTGTGCTTGGTTTCATGGAGACATTTTTTTAGATTAGATTAGATTCCCTGCAGTGTGGAAATAGGCCCTTTGGCCCAACAAGTCCACACTGACCCTCCAAAGAGCAACACACCTAGACCCATTCCCCTACATTCACCCCTCACTAATGCACCTAACACTACGGGCAATTTAGCAATTCACCTAACCTGCATATCTTTGGACTGTGGGAGGAAACCGGAGCACCCGGAGGAAACCCACACAGACACGGGGAGAACATGGCTCACTCTTGCTATACATGACTGTGCATTGCAGGCTGAAGGGTTTCTTCATACATTAACCACTTGGCATCCTCGAGTAAGGCAAAAGTCAGTGGAGTCTGCGTCCTATTCAACACCTCCTGGTGCTCAGATGTGGCGAACGTAGTGAGCTACTGCTCCCCAGACCTAGAATATCGAACAGTGAAATGCCTTCTCTATTATCTGACACATGAGTTCACATCCACCATCCTGACAGCAGTCTACATATCACCCCAGGTAGAGGGGAAGAATACTCTGGATGAAATTTACACCAATACAAATGCTCTGGAGCTGAAACACCCGAGGCCCTACTCATCATGGCTGGGGACTTCAACCAGGTCAAACTCAAGAGTTGCTACCAAAGTACCACCGACATGTCTCCTGCCCACCAGAAAACCAAACATCCTTCACCGCTGCTACATAAGCATCAAAATCGCCTGCCGCTCAGCCCCCATTTGGAAAATCAGATCACAACGCTGTGTTCCTCCTCCCAGATTACAAGCAAAATTTGAAATGAGAGGATCTTTCACAGAAAGAAGTACAATACTGGCCTGAGGCAGTGGAAGAGCTTCTCCAGAACTCTTGGAATCCATGGACTGGACCATATTCAAGAATTCAGTGGAAAAACTAGATAAGTCCACCACCATCACGGACTTCATTAGAAAGTGTGTAGAGGGCTGCATGTCAAAGACATCAATCCATTTGTTCGCCAATTGGAAACCTTAGATGAACCGGGAAATCCACTGCCTTCAGAAGACCAGGTGTGCGGTATTCAAGTCGGATGACCTAGACCTATATGGGAAATCCAGATATGATCTCCACAAGGCTATTAGAGATGTCAAGAGGCAGTACTGGTCCAAATTAGAGGCTCAAATTAACCATGCAGGCACCTGCGCGGCAATGCCTGCACAATATAACTGAATACAAAATTAAGCAAAACAAAATAGTGGACAAAAACACATCCCTTCCCAACGCGCTCAATGCTTTCTATGCTTGGTTTGAGCAGAATGCCAGCAGCGTGGTGTCACTTGTCCTGACAGCCCTGGATGCATCAGTTCCATCACCGTTGCACACATCAGATCAGTCATAGACTCATAGAGATATACAGCACGGAAACAGACCCTTCAGTCCAACTTGTCCATGCTGACCAAATATCCTAAATTAATCTTCACAAGGTTAGTCATGGCCTACATCAACTCTTGCCTCCTAGCCTGCCTGAATCCCCTCCAGTTGGCTTACTGGGAAAAGGTCCACAGTGGACACCATTTCCCGTGTTCTACACATATCCCTGGAACATCTGGATAACAAGGACATCTACTTATTGACTACAGCTCCGCCTGCAACACTATAATCCCTTCTTGATTAATCTCAAAACTCCGAGACCGAGGTTTCAGCCCCGCCCGCTGGAACTGGATCCTCAGCTTCCTGGCCAACAGACCGCAATCAGTGATGATAGACAATATGATTACCCTCAACACTGGAGCTCCCAAAGGATGAATACTCAGCCCCTTACTGTACTCCCTGTGCACCCACAAGTGTGCAGCCAAATTTCATTTGAAAACCATCTACAAGCTTGCTGACGTGTCACAAAGCTGGCCCGTTTTTGAAACGCTGTTCCTTTTCTCAAGGATACTATGCCCTTGGTTTTTCTCAGACGGTTTATAAAACCTTCCCGGCTCTGAGGTGCCTAGTTTGGTACAGAGATGGTTTAGGATTTTGAGAGGTCTTTTGTTTATATGTAAGCAGATGAGGCTTCAGGCCAAAGTGGTCATGTTTCAGAAGTGACCTGTATAATGAAAGGGGAGTGGTCAGCTCTCTAGCTGAGCAGTTCAGCCCAGAACTAATTAGGAGTTCAGCTGTGTGGAAACAGGTTCTCTCTCTCTCTCTCTCTTCTAACTTCAACCTGCAAACATTTGTTCCATTTTTACTGTTTTTTTTTAAATGGGTTTGCTTATTTGGACTGTTGTGTATATTTGAAAAAGCATAATTAAGTCTAGTTTGGATACTCTGAGCTCTGTAGGGGTTCTTTATTCTGTTCTTTGTGTTTCAGTGTGTAATTTTGTGAATAAATTGTCTATTTTAAAACCTTGTAGTCAACCTTACTCCGGCTAATTTTCGCTTTACACGTACCAAAACAAATTGCAAAGTTATGGTCTGGGCTGCCTGCTTAAGAATATTTTGAGTGGTCTGGCCTAGTCCCTAACAGATGACACCACCATTGTCAGTGGATATCAAACAATGATGAGTCAGAATACAGGAAGGAGGTAGAGTGTTTGGTGTCATGGTGCAATGATCACAATCCCTCTCTCAAAACAAAAGAACTGATAATTGACTTCAGGAAGAAGTGAGGAGGACACACCCCCATTGACATCAATGGAGCTGAGGTAAAGAAGGTTGAGAGCGTCAGGTCCCTAGGAGTGACAATAACCAGCAATCTGTCCTGGAGCTCCCACGAAGATGTGACGGTCAAGAAAGCACAACAATACTTCCTCTTCCTCCGGAGGCTGAGGAAATTTGGCATGTCCATCAATACCCTCACCAACCCTTTCAGATGCACCATAGAAAGCATTATAAGTGAGTGTATAACGGCTTTGTATGACAACAGCTCTACCCAGGACCGTAAGAAATTTCAGAAAGTTGTGTGCACAGCCTGGACCATCATGAAGCCAACCTTCCAACCACAAACTCCATCTACACTTCTCATTGCCACAGAAAGGCTGCCAGCTTCATTAAAGGCCCTTCTCATCCGGTAATGGTCTCTTCCGACCTCGTCCATCAGGCAGAAGATACAGAAGCTTGAATGCGTTGATACAGCTTCTTCCCTGCTGTTAACAGACTGCTGAGCAGGCTCTAATTTCAAATCTAATATTGACCTTGCTTTTGTGCACCTTCTGAGCAGTCATAGCCTTGTATGCTATTGCTGTAATGGTCTAAGCACCCTATGGTCTATATATCCTTGTTTGCTATGATCTGCCTGCACAGATCATTCTGCAGTAGTGAGGCAATTGTGTTCCCCTGCAACCTCACACAACAGAAATTCATGCTGTGGAAAACTGCTATAGAAAATTGCACTGTGGAAGATCGCTATAGAAAACCATTATACCCATTCAGTAGAAATTTTGTGTTATCCAAAGGTGTCCCTAATTTGTGAATTATGTTATGATCAATTCATATTAAGGAAATGTGTTATACCAGAATGACTTGTACTACTCGCAAAGTAAATCTTTTCACTGTACTTAGGTACATGTGATTACAATAATTCAAATGAAAGTATGTGTGTGTCTACACATGAAGGTACACACATCTGCAGTACTGTGGATGCATTGCTATTGGGCAATAAGAACAAGAATGTATTCAAAGGAAATGCTTTCCAGTCTATTTTCAAACTTTATCTTGTAGACTTACTTCCATATAATTCCTTATAAGAAACAGGATGTTGAAGATTAATTTGTTGCCATGCTGATCACTTACTATTCACATTATTGTGCAATAAAACCTATTCCCCTGATTTCACTGTTAATGTATCATGCACCAAGCCATTTTTCCCTGCATACAAGGATCACTCTGAGTGCACTAAATTGATAAACTAAACTCAATCCTTGCAGATTACTCGGTATCAAAAATGTTTTCTCTTATCCTTATATATACGGGGTTATAGACAGACAGAACAGTCAATTAAAAAATCATAACGTGCTTTCAACCATAATTTTATTCAATCTTCAGGAACTGAACAAATCAGGTTTTAATTTGTGGTCAAGTGACCCATTATCTCCAGGAATGTTTACAGGCATAATGATAATTTCTCCATGAGTATGGATAAAAACTCAAAATCTAGAAGCCAATTTTAAACCTAGCCAGATGCTGCAATTTGCAAACTGCAGAGCTGGAACAGATGTAGTCACGCAGCCAAGTTTTGGACAATCAACTTCTTGTCGAAACCAGAGAGGTCTGGAACTGCCTGGCCAGGTGCTAACAGCCATATTTTTTCAGAACAAACTGCTGTTTGCACCTCGAGTGAACCTGTTTTGTTACAAGATTGGTACTCAGACTTACTGGTACTCTGTTCAGTAGGAAGGCAGAGGCACGGTGTGACAAAGACAGCACTTGACATTTGAAGATTCAAAACCATATTCTGTGACCTCCAAATATGGAAAATAATCAAATCATTGGATCTTCCTGACCCTACTTGATACAAGTATTGGACACAGGTCATAGAATCTTTGAGAAGGGTGCATAAAGGGAATAACCTGGAGCTGCAGTTTGCTTTGTTGCCGCACCTTCTTCAACAGCATCTCCAGAGACCACCATTGACTGGCAGCTGAGTTGTGCAGCATTTGCATCTCCTTGTATCTCAAGGTGAGTATCATCAGTCTGACTAGACCTAGATGACCGCCATGATGAGATAACCCGAAGACCAGAACCAGCCTGAGATGAGAAGGGAAGCCCAGATTGATGACTGCAGATCCTGAAACATTGGCCACAAAATTTGTCCTTGCTAGCTGACTCCCTGTGCCAGATATACATATCTTTTTGGAGAATAATTTTTATTTTTAACAATTAATTATTCTAAAACTCCACGTTATTAATTATATATTTTTGTTTTGTTTATTTAAAAATGAAATGCTGTGGCAGCATTTGAATAAGTATAGTTCATGATAAAGATGTCATGGTGCAGCATCTCAAGTATTAGGGAACTCCACTTGATTGTAAATATTTTAGTTACAAAATAAACACATTTTCATGGCATAACAAAACCATATCACAAATTAAGCTGCAAAAAACAAAGTAAAATCACACTTTGGTTGAATGGATTCCAGTGGCAAAGAAACAGGTCTTACTTCCCCCGGCACTCCCTCCAGCATACAAAAGAAAACTAGCCCATCTTGATGCCTGTCAGTTTGTAATTCATTTTTGCAGCAGACTGTAACTGAAAAGGGAAACAGACAAAGAAATTGCTTCTCCTAATTGTGAAGGAAATTGAACTGAAACTGAAAGTTGGAAATCAAACTTTAGGGAAAAAATGCTTGGTGACATAAAGTTTGATTATTTCTGATAAAAGGCACAATTATCAAAGCTTTTTGTGTTGCATTCAATCGGAAAATTTACAAGAAATACTGAAACAAAGAGGAAAGAAAATTTATACTGTATGAAAAGAGGAGGCTGATTGGTTGGAAAATGGTGCTGATCAGTTGACAGGCTTGCCATGTAGAATGCACTAGTTATTGATAATAGATAGGTAACTGTTAAGCTTTGGTTAATTTTTAAACAAAGCAGATCAACTCCAACTGGTCCAGATGTTGCCCTGAGAAATGAACCAGAGTATGTATGTCATCTATTTTGTGGTATTGAAACAGATGCAATAAAACATGATGTTTCTGGCTGCAAATTCTATCAGATTGTATCAAACAGCTTACCCATTTGAATATTCAGTAAATATAAAAGCTAATTTCAGGAAGACAAAAATGGTTGAAACTATATGAAAGTGTGTAGAGCCATCTGAACATGTCAGTAGCAGTCCAAAGTCAAGTGAAACGGTACAGATTATTCACGTGGTAGGGAATCCTGGGACAGAGTATAGTACCAGAAGCTGGGAATAAGTTGTCATAGCTGTTTGTATCAGTTAATGACAGTGGTCGCTCTATGTCATCCAGACTGAGTTGAAGAAGTTCTGCAGAACTTCTGAGAACATCAGTTGAATGTGATTGGCATGAGGGATAAAATGTGTACATGCAGTGAATGGTTAGGGTCTGGAATACAGTGTCTGAGACTGTGGTAGATGCAGCTTCACTCATATTTAAATAAAAGATAGATTTGTGTCATTTTCAGAAGAGAAAAAATTTGCAAGACTGCATGGAAAAGACAGATGACATTTTTGTTCTTGCAGAGATTATTACAGCAACAATCAGTGCCATATGGTATCCTTTTCATGTGATAATTCTTTGAGTCGATGTTTCTTCAGTTCTAAATCTGTGTTTTAAATTTCATATTTTAATAAACATTATTACATTGTTCTATCACCTTGCTTTAAACATAAGTTTATTATTTAACATACTTAGGCTTCTCATTGTGGTTAAGAAATGCAACTCACCCATTAATCGATGGACCATTGAATAACATCTTGAAATGAATTTAATTATGTAACTGACCTAAACATTGTAATGACTAGAGTGGTCACTGAAAGCCACTCCCTTGTTCTCTTCAGCTGCGAGCGTCTCTCTGTCCTAATCTCCCACCCTGTGACATTTGAGGCAGATCTGACAAGAAATCAATCTCAACATCAGGAGCACCTTGCTTAATCTTTTATGCATTTTTAGAAATTAGTTTTATGCACAAAGTTGGTGACTTGGTTTTCAAGTGTTGGCTTCATAAAACAATGTTACACTTTTTGATGTTTGCTTGCATCTTTTATGTGGAGAAAGTGAGGACTGCAGATGCTCGAAACATCAATTATCCTGCTCCTCGGATGCTGCCTGACTGGCTGTGCTTTTCTAGTGCCACACTTTTTGAGTGCATTTTTCATGTCTTTTATATGTCACTGGGTAACTTAATTGTCATTTTTATTGATGTATTATATTGATTTATGATTTAATGTAGGCCAGAGTAGTTTCACTCGGTTGGTCATGAATATGGAGGGACAGTCTTATGAAGAGAGGTTAGACTAAGACCATAAGGCATAGCAGAAGAAGTAGGTCCTTCAGCCCATCAAGACTGATCTGCCATTCAATCCGATCATGGCTGATCTGATAATCATTAACTTCACTTTCCTGCCTTTTCCCTAAACCCTTGATTCCCTGAGTGATTAAACATCTGTTTATTTTGGCCTTGAATATACTGAATGACTCAGCCTTGACAGCACTCTGCAGTAAGGAATTTCACAGATTCATTATTCTCTGAGAGCAGTTCTTCCTCATCTGTGTCTTAAACGTGTGATCCCATATTCTGAGATGATGTCTTCTTGTCGTAGACTTTCCCACAAAGGGAAACAACCTGTCTGCATCTACCTGTCAAGCCCTCTAAGAATCTTGTGCATTTCAATAAGGTCAATTCCGTCTTTGGTCTTTCACTTTTCTCTTTTGTGTGCAACAATATTGCTTTCAGTTGCTGCTTTTCCCTTTACTCTTTCATGGGTCATGGGCATCACTAGCAAGGCAAATATTTGTTGCCAATTCCTAATTACACTTGAAATAGACCATTTCAGATGGCAGTTAAAATTCAACCATCTTGCTAAGTAGTAGGTATACCATGCTGTGAGTAAGTACAGCTTATTTCCTTCCCTAAAGGACATTGGTGAATCAGATGGATTTTCTGACAATCAATAATAGTTTCCTAAACACTATTATTGAGATCTTTAAGAATTTTGTATTAGTCTTAATTTCCAATTGCATTCATGGTAGGCTTTGAATCGATGCCCCAGAACATTAACTTGGGCCTCTTGATTACTAGTCTAGAGACATTGTCACTATGCTATTGTCTTCTAGTGTGGAAAATAAATGATTAGAATGTGAATTTACTTAAGCAACCACTAATGCTCCAAAGACTAAACGAAATAAAACTTATTCATTAAGGATCAAAACGACTGTTTCCACCACATATCAAACATTATGCATGCTCTGCAAGTCTTTCATTCAAAGACCCAACTTTGTAATTCAAAATTCCAAATAAGATGCGTATTTTTCATTCTTGTGAAGAAGGGAGCTTGTCATAAGAATATGCCATCTCTTTATTGTTACCTGTTGACCACTTCTATCACAGGGCATATTTTCTGTAAGCATGATTGCTATCCAGTTAGAGAACACGAATGTTGAAAGAAAATGTCCAAATACTCAGTCATTAACTAACTGAACCACACTGTAAGATTTCATCTTTTTTTAAAAACAAGTACAACTTTTATTGTATGTATAAAGTGTGTGAAACAAAGCAAGTACCATGAGCTTAACGCTATAGCTTGTGAGACCGTGCTATCAATTCAGGTCCACTTTATACTCTCCCTCCACCTACTCCCATACCCCCACACCTAACCACCAGCAGTGGAGGTTTGCTTATCTTACTAACTCTTGAAGATAGAGGCATATTTTCTGAGGAAAGCCCAAACCTTTTAGCACATAACTTATTTATTTTCAATATTTTAGCTATTTCTTTGATCGTTATTGTGAGGAGATCATTCCAGTAGTTTTTGGCCACTGTTCCTTCTTAGAGACCTCGTGGCTGTGGACAGTTTAGTCCCTGTTGAGGCTTTGGGCACATGTTTTTCCCTGTTTGATACCACAGTATCTGTATAGTCTTTAAATTTGTTGAGGTGGACTGCTTTCTATCACAAGGTGCTCTAAGGACCACTGTATGTTCCATTAGCTGCGAGCTAGAGCAAACCCTCCAGTGTCTTTCAGCCATAACACTAAACTGAATTGAACTGAATTGCATATTTCTATCAACAAATATATGCGCAGAAATTAAACCAAAGGAAACTTTCACCCCCACATCCCATCATCTTGACAATGTCGCATATTCTTTAGATTGACTCAAACCAAATTGTAAACAAATCATCTCACCTTCCTTGCTACATCAATTTGGTACCCGGTATAAGTAATATATATTGCTAATAGAGTTTTACAATGACTTCTCCCAGAAATGTTGACCCTTGTAAGGAAATTTATTGATTAACTATCTGGTTTAATTTTTTTTTTGAGCTACATTTATAATTTAAATGTTTGATTTAATTAAGAGCAGACTTTCTAACTCTATTGCTCTTAGATAGAAGTGTCCCTTGAGAATCATAGAGTCATACAGCACAGAAACAGACCCTTCAGTCTAATCAGTCCACTCCGACTCAATGCCAAACTAAACTAGTTCTGCCTGCCTACTCCTGGCCGATATCCCCCCAAACCGTTCCTATTCATGTACTTATCCAAATGTCTTTTAAATGATGTAGTTGTGCCCACATCCACCACTTTCTCAGGAAGTTCATTCCACAAGCGAACCATTCTCAGTACAAAAAAGGTCCTATGCATGTTTTTAAAAATCTCTCTCCTCTCACCTTAAAAATATGCACCCTAGTCTTGAAATCCCCCATCCTAGGGAAAAGACACCTATCATTAACTCTATATATACCCCTCATGATTTTACAATCTTCTATAAGATCACCTCTTAACCTTCTGTGCTCCAGTGAAAATGTCTTAGCCAATCCAGCCTTTCTTTAAAACACTGTAATTAACATTATTTTTACAAATTGTATTTGCTTCAGGTTCACTCAATCAGATGTTTGCATTAATCTACAATTAAAACTTAAATTCCTAAAATTGAAATCTACATTCTAAAATATGCGTATTGAGCTAGATACTTAAGCATTATATTCTATATTGTAAGGGCTTCAGTTATTTAATTGGTTAAATGTTCTCTTGAGTACAGGAAAAAAAGAAGTCTTGTCACAAATCTATAGGGTTTTGGCATGAACTTGAATTGGATGCAGTTTTGGACTTTGCGGTCTTTTCAGTGGTGGATCTGAAGATTATATGGTTCACAATATACAACTTCTCAAATTCGGTCAATGAACTTCTCATTAGCATCTCTAGCTAATGCTATGGGCTGAGTATGAGAAATATATATTGCTAATAGAGTTTGACAATGAATTCTTCCAGAAATGTTGATCTTTGTAAGGAAATTTATTGATGAACTATCTGCTTTAATTTTTTAAAAAAAGTTTGAGCTACATGTATAATTTAAATCTTTAATTGAATTAAGAGCAGACTTTCTAACTCTATTGCTCTTAGAAGTGTCTCTTGAGAATCATAAAGTCATACAGCACAGAAATAGTCCCTTCAGTCTGTGCTCACACTGGTCAAAAAGTGGAATCTGGAAATGCTTGAACATATAACACTGTTCTTGGGATAATGAGCACATCCCTACAATATCTGCTCGTGATGTTAAATCAGCTGTCTAGTGTGGAAGTGAAAATCTTTATGGTTGATAAATGTTCTGACTGGCCTTTTGGAGATTTGATAGTCATATGCAAGTAATCAATTACCACCTTGGGGCATCGACCCTAAAGCTCTGGCATGCATGACTTCACTGTCCTTATCTGTGGTGAATGTTTTGTCGTTATTAGATCTTGCAAATGATGCATTGGTAGAGATTCTCCAAGTTATTATGGTTCAACTACCTGATGAAGGAGCAGCGCTCTGAAAGCTAGTGCTTCCAATTAAACCTGTTGGACTATAATCTGGTGCTGTGTGATTTTTAACTTTGTTCAGCTCATTGATTTTACATGAGCATCTCAATTTACTTTCAGGCTTTCATTAATTGAATGCATAGACTAAGGTGAAATGGGCTTTAACCCCAGTTCTTATGTATTCTTGAGAAGATAACACATAAATCACGTCTCACCCAGACTGCTGCCTTTTCTCTCATCCCATTTATAGTCTGAGGAAATTACAATGCAGATTGCAGTGGATTTTCTCCCTTTTAAGTTAGTGAACTTAAGCCTGTAATTGTCATTTTAGCTGTATGTTCTTTTTAAAGAAAATGTGTAATTGAGTCCACAAGTGATCCAGGATTTTGATCTTTCACTATACCACTACCTTGATGTAATGATGGATGGATTCCTTGGAGATACAAAACAGAGCAACTCAATCTTAGCTCCTCCTCTGAATTGTCAGAGAATGCCCTGTAGCCTTGTGCTTTGGTCCACCCATGGGTCCAAAACTTAATTATTTTGCAATGTTGTGTAGACCACAGTGTATCATACCTCAATCATTCTGGATCTCCTGATTGGGTGGATATTGAAACCACTTCCAGTTCATTCAAGGCATCTGAAATGAATTATTTTGGTTTCAGAGACATCCCTTATATCTGAACAAAACGTTACTGACTCTATTTCCAAGTATGAAGATGTTGGATAGGCTGGACCACCGCAGGACTAAATCTGCATGACAACTACCTAGGAAAAAACAACTTATGGTAGCATGTCAAACTGATGTTGATTAATTAATAAGTATTCCTAGCTGATATCAAAATGCCTCAATTTCCATCAGTACCTATGAGTCCAAATCAGACCCAAAAGTTGTTCATATATTCACACTGACTGACATCATAAAAGGTGAAGTTGACAAAATTGCAGTCATTAGCAAAGCAAAAACATCAGGCATCTCTTATACCTTTTGTGGGTGGGTGACATTTTTTATTTATTCATCAGATGGCGTCTCAAAGGCAGAAGCAGCATTTAATGCTCACCCTTATTTGCCTTAAGAAGGGGTGATGAACTGCCCGCTTGAATCACTTGGTATAAGTAGACCCACAACGCTGTTAGCAAAAGGATTCCAGGACTTTAACCCAGCAACAATGAAGGAACAGTGATATAGTCCCAAGTCAAGACAGTGAATGGCTTGGAGGGGAGCTTGCCGCTGGTGCTGTTTTCCCATGTAAGTGCTAATTTTCTCTTTCCAGGTTGTGAGTTTGGGACCTTGGTGAATTTTGGTAGTGTGTTCTGTCACTGGTATATACTTCTGTGACTGTGCATCAGTGATGGAGAGAGTAAATGTTAGTGGATATGATGTCAATCAAATGTGATGCTTTGTCCTGGATGGTCTCAAGTTTCTTGAATATTCTTGAAGCTGCACTCATTCAGGCAAGTGGAGAGAATTCCATTACACTCATAACATATGGCTTATAAATGTGAAAAGACTTTGAAGAAGCAGGAGGTGAATTACTTGCTACAGGATTTCTACCTACTGACTTGCTTTATAGTCACTAAATTTATATGGCTAGTCCAGTTCTGTTTCTGGTTAATGGTAACCCCCAGGATGTTGATGTTGGGGGATTCAGTGATGGTGATACCATTGAATGTCAAGGGAAGATTACTAGATTCTCTCTTGCTGGAAATGGTCATTGCCTGGTTCTTGTATGGCTTACAAATGTATCTCAAAACGTGACAACTCAAAACCTGCATATTTTCTATGGTTTGCTGTTTTTGGACATGGGCTGCTTCAGTTTTTGAGGAGATACAAATGCAATCATAACCATTCCCATTTCTGTTATTACAATGGATGGAAGTTCTGATGAAGCAAGTGAAGATAGTTCGGCCTAGGGCACTACTGTGAGAAACTCCTGAAGAGATGGCCGAGAGTTGCAAATGACTAACCTCCAACAATCATATTCCTATGTGAATAATTTACTCCAACCAGTGAAGAGATTTCCCCTTGATTTCCATTGAATCTAAATTGTTCAGACTCTTGGAAGCCACACTTAGTTAATCATTCTCACCTTCTCCATGGGTTCAGCTCTATTTTCAATGTTTGAACCAATGCTGTCATGAAATCAGGAACTGAGTGGGACTGTGATAGAGCTCTGAAGAATCCAGGAGCATGAATATTGAGATGACTTTGACAGAAGATGTTGAAACAAGAACAAAAAATCTAGTTGGTAAAAGGTCTTGTTCCTGAAGGTTTGCTATGACTCCATTTGACACATTGGATTTGCAAAGACAGAGGTGATCTAACAGGGTAAAGGCATTTATTCTCAGTCTGTTGACGCTATATGCTGGGTGTGACCTCCTGCGCTCAGCTAAACAGTCTGTTTTGCAGGAACTGTAGTTCTATGAGCAACAGCCTATAACCATCTCAGATCTTATTGTACCTGTTCCTAGTGGAGCTGCTGCTAATCATCTTGGTCCTCCTCTGACTTGCAAGATAAACCAATATCAGCTACCTCCATGCTGATCTTGTAAACTTGAGTGTTAAATGTAGATTAGACCTTAGAATTTTCAAATGTCATAGCATATCATGCTGCAGTTAAGTGCAACTTTGAATATCAGACCCAACTTCTGGAAACACACTTTTTTCCCCAGGATCTTAGCTCCCATTATATAATATTAAATGTTTGCCCATATTGTAATTTCCTATTATGTTTCTGTTTGCTCAGAGTATTTGTCCTAGTATCCTGGCCAACAGTTATTTCTCAATTATTATCTAAAAAAAAGACTGGCCTGCATCACATTACTGTTTGTGGGAGGTTGCTGTGTATGTGTGCATTTGATGCTACATTTTCTACTTAAAGGCAACGAGAAACTTCAAAAATTATTCAATGTCAGTGAGCACTTTAGGCTATCTAGAGTATGTGAAAATTGCTACATAAATGTGTGTATTTCTTTTTTCAACTTTCTCCATCTGCTCCTGGTTTTAAATAGCTCAAATAGATTTTTTAATTGTTGTACTAAAGTCCTTTGTGTCAGTCCTAGCATTCTTTCCAATGATTCAGCAGGTTGAGGATCAATTCTTACTCCCGAGACTTGGGCACATGATTTGGTCTGACACTCCAATGTAATACTGAAACAGCACTGCAACTTTGGAGGGGCTCTGTTTTGGATAGAAAATTACAAGGAGGATGTAGAAGAGGACTTGGGATTTCTCACTGATTTCCTGGATAATACAGATATATGTAAACCACAGAGACTCACCATTCACCTTTGGAATTATGCAATGGATATACCGGTTATCACATTTCCCTTTAATGTAACATTGACAACACTTCAAAAGTACTTCATGAGTTGTAAGGCATTTTGGGGCATGTTGCAATTGTGAAAGGCATTATATAAATTGAAATTATTTTCTGCATGTTAATACCTTTAATCTATGTTTCATCACTTCATCAATCTTTCACCCTACCTCTTTTTTCCTTCTATGCTCTATGTAATCTTTCTATTCTTATCTTACTCCAGGTTAATGTCTTTGTTCAACGATTTTAGAATCTGCATAGGTTACACTTAATTCTTTGATATACACTTGTATTATTTTTCAGTTTTTCATTTTCTTCAACTGATCAATTCAACAGTGCATTTCATTTCATTAATCCCCTTGCGCATATTTCAGCTTTGATCCACAAAGCTATTTGCTGTTTAAATAGTTCTTATTGAATTGTTAATTAAAGCACAATGAAATCAAAATAAGCAATCATTTACAAAGGCTTACACATGTGAAAAATATAAATTCTTGAAGTGATCTTCCATTTTTTGCTTGGCTAATTTTCAGACCAACAATGGAAACAATAGTGTTATTTAATCAGTTCAATATGTTTACTTGCAAATGAAAATTGCACTGAAGTAATTAGAACATAAATTGATGTTGAATTAATCTGCGCCTGTGGCATGATGTCATAAATATACTTCTAAAGTATGTTAGTCCATGTTAGTGCATTATTTTTTCTGAATGTACAAGATACCAAATCTTTCACATTGATAACTCACTTGCAAGCCCAGATTTGTAGCTGTAAAGCCCAAGTTAACAGGGTATTAGTTTGTTGATAGATTTGTATTTTTATATTTTGATTGAACCAACCATGAGGTTCAAAACAAAATGTACACATCTTATGCTATATCATTTTTTATCTTCTTGGTCAAAATAACGGGCCAATATTTGGAATCTCATTCTAATTTGTGCAGAAAGAATGTAATTGCTTAATCAGCTTAATCTCATGAACTGTTCAATTTCCTTAATCAAGGACTTTCTTTATTTAAAGTATGTATCCTAAGATTGAGTATTATTTAGAATTGCAAAAATCTATTTTGTTTGATGATGCCTCTAAATACAATTGAATGAATGAATGTCAAAATGTGGTATGGCTCTTCATTAAAGCAACATGTATTAACCTATCTTCATGTTTTTACATAAATGAGGTTGATTACCAAATATGATGTTAATGAAAATACACAACTGAATGCTACTATGGGGGCACTTCAGAAAAATGAATTAAGATAGTTACTATTAACTTCTGATTTTAGGAAAATGAATTATAGCTTGATAAATATAAAGGAAGGATCATCTTATATTTTGTCTTCAGCATCTGTGATTTGGTAGTTAGATCACATTTTGATGATTATAAATATAATCTCTACATTGGACATTAAGATTTGTGTAAAGATTGGTAGCTCATCTCCTGCTTGCAGTTGTTGTTGGTATGTTTGCCGAGCTGGGAGGTTGAATTGCAAACATTTCATCGCCTTGTGACATCTTTAGTGCTATGGAGCCTCCCGTGAAGTGCTGCTGTCCAGTGTCAGTTGGAATTTATTTGGTTTTGTTCCCGCTGCTCCTGGTTGTTGGTTCCGGTTGGTCATTGCAATAATCAGTACATTTGGTCTCAGTCAGTGTATTTATTGATGGAGTCAATGGCTGAATGCCATGCTTCTAGAAATTCCCTGGCTGTCTTCTGTTTGGCTTATCCTATTATTGTTGTGTTGTCCCAGTAAAATTTGTGGTCCTTGTTATCTGTGTGTATAGCTACTAGGGACAGCTGGTTGGGGCTTTTAGTGACTATTTGATGTTCATGAATACAGATTGCTAGTTGCCTGCCTGTTTGTCCTATATAATGTGTTTTGTGCAGTCCCTGCAAGTTGTACAAGATTCATTGCAGGGACTGCACAAAACACTATATAGGGAAAATAGGCAGACAACTAGTGATCCACATTCATGAACATCAACTTGCCACTAAACACCATGACCAACTGTCCTTAGTAGCTTTACACACAGATGACAAGGACCAAAAGTTCGACCGGGACAACACAACAATGATAGGATAAGCCTTACAGAGGACAGGCAAAGAATTTCTAGATCCATGGCACTCATCCATGGATTCCAACAATAAACACATAGACCCCGACCCAATATACTGACCACTGCAGCAAACAATCGGAACTGGCAACCGGAAGCAAAGGGAATGAAACTAAATAAATTCCCGGAGAGACAGTACAGCAGCGCTTCACAGGTGGCTCCACAGCACTGAGGACATCATCTAGAAAGGGGACAAAATGTCTGCAAACCAACGTCCCAGCTCGGCAAACATATCCACAACAACTACAATGAGCATTACTAACAAAGTGCTGCAAATATTTTAAACTTACAATTTTGCTCCAGGTTGTTGTGGAAATGCATTCTGAGGAAATATATGGATTACATTAAAACATAATTTTTTTTCCCATGATGAGGATAAATCAGAATTTGAGCCAGTACGTATTGTTAGTTCATTTCTACAATTGATGGACCAGACCTTTTACTTTAATTGCTGCAGTTTGTATGCTGACAGTGCGAGATAAGGTAATCGAGGATTTTTTACCTATGGATAACAGAGGGATTTGTTGGTTTTGGAATAACACACTATTTGAAGGGTAAATTTGACCTGACAGCATTCCTGTGACATTGCTCTCTTTGTAATTCTTGACAGTTGAATCAACTAGCTGGAAGGATCTATCAAAGTATAGATGAAATTTTAATGGATTTTATAATGCAAGTGCTGGCTATAGCAATAACAATGTTTGAAATAAAAGCAGGGTAGGCAATTCTGTCTCTCAAGCCTGCTCCACCCTTGAATGATGACATGACTGATCTGACTGTGGCCTTAATTCTACTTTTCTACCTTTATAACGATCCTTGACTATTTTGTTATTTTTCAAACTTGATGTTTAACATTTCAATGGCTTCCACTGCTCTCTATGATAGAGAATTCAAAACACTAAGGACACTGTAACAGTTGAAATTCTTCCTTATTTCTGTTTTAACTGGTGGAGCCCTTATTTTTAAATTATATCCTTGTTCTAGGCTCCCCAATGAGAGAAAAAAGTTTATTTTATTCATTCACGGGATGAGGGCATCACTGGCTAGGGCAGCATTTATTGCCCAGAGGGCAATTAAAAGTCAACCACCTTGCCGTGGGTCTGGACTCCCATTTAGGCCAGACCAGGTAAGGATGGCAGTTCTCTTCCCAAAAGGACATTAGTGGACCAGATAGATTGTCCTGATAATTGATTCATGGTCATCATTAGATACTTAATTCCAGATTTTTATGGAATTCAAATTCTACCAACTGCTGTGGTTAGATTTAATTAGATTTCCCCTAAACATTACCACTGGATTAATAGCCCATTGATATTACCACTAGGCCATCACTTCCCTTCATCTCAGCAGCTACTCTGTTCAGCCTCCTTTGATCAAAGCTATACACATTACTCTAAATGGGGCTTCATTAATACTCTGCACAGTTTTAGCAAGCCTTTCTACCTTCATACTCCAATTCACTTGGAATCAAAATTCTGTTTGTCTTTGGAATGACTTGTACTTTTATTTGACATTTTGTGATTTATATACAAGGCACCCAGATCCCTCTGTATTACCTCTCCATTTGAATACGTCTGCTTTTTTTTAATCCATCTTGACAATGCAAAAACCTTATATATTACTTCCCACATTGTACTCAACCTGTACAATCTTTGCCCACTCACACAACTATTGCAGGCTCTTTGTTTTCTCACAAATTTGACAACAATGCAGTCAGTCCATTGATCCAAGTTATTAACACATTGTAAATCTCTACAGATATAAGGTTTGCAATTGGTAAAATTTGAATCAGCAATCTACAGACTATTGCACTAAAGGTTAATGTGAACTGAGAGCAATTAATTATGTGGATCCTTGGCATAAGGATGAGAACTCACATGATCCTACAGTTAATGTGAAACAGCAACCTTGTGTAATATGCAAAGAATGCAAAGATTATGCTAAATCTGAGATTAAAGTGAAAACTTTCATGCTAAATTGTCAATTTTTTAATTTTAAGAAACATGATCAAGGAATTGCATGTGCCCTAAAAATAACATGCATCAAAACATTATTCCCTGTGGAAAGTCAACATGAGAAGGAAATCTAAAATTGTAATTTTTATGCACCTCAGCTCAAGATTGAGTTTAGTCATAGAGATTATCTGTTGTTTTAATACACAAAAATATTCAATCCTTGCTTATAAAAAAAATGTATGATATCATTGAACAACATACAAGGGCCAATCATTTGTTCTTAATCTAATAATCCTGACTGCTTGACAAACTGATACAACATATTTGCTATATGTTTGGAACATAGAATCCTGGTATTCAGGAAGCATTTTAATCTAATAGGATCAGACTGCAAACCGATGCACTGTTAAGAAGCATTGCTGTCTTTGATGTGCCTCTTTCAGAAGACCATGCTAGAGTCCAACTGATTCTCCAACTCGAGACTGTTTGACATTATCTGACTTGACAGCTCAAACATTTAATCTTTCACAAAAATTATCTCAAGGAACATCTACAGCATGGCTAACATTGTATTATTTAGCATAGTCTATTCATGCAAGTACCTTTATTTTCGTTTGCCTAGTCATGCACAACCCACGATCCTAAAAGGCAACATGTTTGGGAACTTGCATGTTTTTACAGTTAAGAGGGAGAATTATGCTTAGAGGTGTCTTAGAAAACTGGGCGCATCCCTCCCATGTAAAGTGTGCATCATTACATTAACATTATACATTACATTGCAACTTGCTGCTGGAAATATGGTACTGAAATTGGAGCATGTTAAACAAATGACTGGATTGAATTGTGTTAACAGTATGTTAACAATGCGCACTGTTACTAATGGATAAATAAACCAACCAATCAATCCAATGGATTAAAAGAAAGAAATTGAGCTGCAAAGCACAACTGTTTGATTTATGTCAATTTGCTTCACACAAATAGAACCTATCTCTAGCCTTCCTATTAGTTTGAGTCCCTGCCCCCTGACCAACCCCCTAACCCTGCCGCCCCAAACCCCNNTCTGTCCCTGGGGCAGCTGGACTGTACATAAACAGTAAGACTGCTGTTGCCTTTGTGGGGTAAGTCTCCAAATAGTGCGCACATGCACACGCGCACACACACACACAAAAAACTTTTTACTGCGACTATTTGACAGGTTCCACCTTTGCCCTGTACAGGACATTGTTGGAGAGATTTTCTGGGGAAGGGGGGTTTAGGGTTCACCCCTGGGTAGAACCTGGCACAGTGGCTCAGTGGTTAGCAGTGCTGCCTCACAGCGCCAGGCACCTGGTTTTGATTCCAGCCTCGGGTGACTGTTTGGAGTTTGCACATTCTCCCCGTGTCTAAATGGATTTCCTCCAGGTGCTCTGGCTTCCTCCCACAGTCCAAAGATGAGTTGGCCATGCTAAAATTGCCCGTAGTGTTAGGTGCATTAGTCAGAGGGAAATGGGTCTGGATGGGTTACTCTTTAGAGGGTCCCTGTGGACTTGTTGGGCCAAAAGACCTGTTTCCACACTAGGGAATCTAACCTAATCTAATCAGAACTCCAGGGAAGGTGTGTGGGGGGGAGAGAGAGAGAGGGCGGGAGATCAGTCATTTGGAGACGGTGCCTGGACTTTCTAGGACTGATCTCGGCAGTAATTCAGTGAGCCTAGTTTGTTTTTAATCATTGTACCTGTAAACAAAAGACGCGATCAGAAACAGCTCTTTGTTGTAATATTTCTATCGGGACCTTGAGATTCCCTTTGGATAATCAGTTATTCAGATAATTGACATTCGGATAATCGAGGTTCCTCTGGATATTTTATGTATATATATATATATCATAATGTTAACATAAATACTCTTTTAACAACATGTTCTTTATCTCAACCATTAAAGGTCGGCAGATGTAATATTCTTATCTGTTTCTTAGCCTGTTTGTAAACAATATTCTTGACATTTAATGAACAGATATCAATTAAATTTAGTACATAACCCTAATTTGATTTTGCCTAAGATCTGGATCTAGATTTTGTTTTAAGGATTTTTAAAAGGGTTAGTCAACATTGTGAGATAGGGAAATATATTATTCTATAACTGTGTTGAGTTGTTTTATTTTGATTGCTTTATTATGATGTGGATTGTTTAAGCTTCTGTTACAGTTGACAAAATGTGATCAGAGTTTTCAAAGTAGATTGCTGGATATGGATTTGCCTCAAGTGAGATGAAAAACATGAGAAATAAGATTTAGATCGGTAGAAAATTAGATTGAAAATGGGGGACAGCCTTTCTGGTCTGAAATGGTTGAATTCAATTTTGTGTTCAGGAGGACTAGCATAATAACGGCAAATTCTACTCCAGCTAAATGCCGCAATGGTTGGTTAACAAATATGGAACATTTTTATAATAGTGGTCTTTACAAACCTATGGAGAAACATGATTTGTGACAGATGGAATGAAAAAAAAACAGCTTCTGAAATGAAGCAGCCGTGGCTAAAATGACTGAGGAGATTAGTAGTAGGTGTATGGTACTTTGTATACGGTTACATTGTTGAAAGAGATTCTTGGCCTTGTGTCAAATACTCACTCTTTCACTTTGATAGATGGGTGGAAATTGTCTATTGGAAAGATGATAAGGATAAAGGAAACATGAAGTCTCTGTGAAGTGAGCACCGAGTGACAAGATGGAGTTATAGTATCATAGAGATGTACAGCACGGAAACAGGCCACTCGTGCCAACCCATCCATGCTGACCAGTTATCCCAACCCAATCTAGTCCCACCTGCCAGCATCCGGCCCATATCCCTCCAAATCCTTCCTATTCATTTAACCATCCAAATGCCTTTTAAATGTACCAGCAATTGTACCAGCCTCCACCACTTCCTCTGGCAGTTCGAGTCAAGTGATGGCGTATTCATCGTAAGCTGAGTTGCTTGCTGTTCTTGAGAAAAATTGCTTGTATAACATATTAGGTGGTGGAGACAGTGTCACTCTGATGGCTGAATGTACAGGATCCACATAGGTAAAAACAATGACTGCAGATGCTGGAAACCAAAGTCGAGATTAGAGTGGTGCTGGAAATGCACAGCAGGTCAGGCAGCATCCGAAGAGCAGTAAAATCAATGTTTCGGGCAAAAGCCCTTCATCAGGAATACAGGCAGAGAGCCTGAAGGATGGAGAGATAAGCTAGAGG
>NC_057716.1:71226189-71256307 GCF_004010195.1 Chiloscyllium plagiosum | reverse complement strand
GTAGCCAACAAAGAGACAGGCAAAGCTGGGGCCCATATGTGTGCCCATGGCTACCCCTTTAGTCTGGAGGAAGTGGGAGGATTCGAAGGAGAAATTGTTAAGGGTCCATATATACTGGATATTATGACATTGAAGGAGCAAATATATCAAGTATGTATCTGCAATCTCCAGCTACATTTCATTTTTTTCAAATTTTCTCTGTAAAGTTTCTTTATACATTTGCAATGCATGCAAATTGAACATGTTTGTGTATCAAATGTTGGTCAAGGGAGACTATCACCAAGTCACAGCTGGCCACAGCAACATTGTCACTTAGTGATGTAGACATTAGAGGCATTAACTTAAAAGAGGTGAATGCTGTGCAAAAGTGTCCCACCTTCCAAAGATGCTATGGAACATGAAGAATATTTTGACATCATAATCTTGTAAGTATGATGGTGGATTATAATGAACGTGATGGAAATTTGAATGGTTTAAACGTCACTGGGATGAAAAAGGGATTAGAGTGTAGCATACGCTCCCTTTTGAATGTCATGGAACATAGAACAATACAGTGCAGAACAGGCCCTTCAACCCTCGATATTGTGCCGACCTGTGAACTAATCTAAACCCATCCCCATACACTATCCCATCATCATTCATGTGCTTATCCAAGGACTGTTTAAATCCCTAATGTGGTTGAGTTAACCACATTGTCAGGCTGGACATCCCATATCCTTACCACTCTCTGAGTAAAGACCTGCCTTGGATGTCTGTCTAAAATCTATCACCCCTCAATTTGCAGCCATGCCCCCTCCTACAAGCCAACGTCATCATCCTCAGAAAAAGACTCTCACTGTCCTTCCTATCTAATCCTCTGATCATCTTGTATGTCTCTATTAAGTCCCCTCTTAGCCTTCTTCTCTCCAATGAGAACAGACTCAAGTCCCTCAGCCTTTCTTCATAAGACCTTCACTTCAGACCAGGAAACATCCTGGGAAATCTCCTCTGCATCTTTTCGAACGTTTCCACATCTTTCCTGTAATAGGGCAACCAGAACTGTGCACAATTTACCAAGTGAGGCCGCACTTGTGTTTTGTATAGTTGCAGCATGATATCACGGTTCTGGAACTCAATCCCTCTCCCAATAAAACCCTACACACCGTACGCCTTCTTAACAGCACTATCAACCTGGTTGGTAACTTTCAGGGATCTATGTACATGGACACTGACATCCCTCTGCACATCCACACGACCAAGAATCTTTCTATTGACCCAATGTTCTGCCTTCTTGTTATTCATCCCAAAGTGAATCACATCACATTTATCTGCATTGAATTCCATTTGACACTTCTCAGCCCAATTCTGCAGTTTATCCAAATCCCCCTGCAACCTGTAACATTCTTCCACACTGTCCACCACTCCAACAATAGAGTCATAGAGTCACAGTGATGTACAACATGGAAACAGACTCTTTGATCCAACCCATCCATGCCGAACAGATATCCCAACCCAATCTAGTCCCACCTGCCAGCACCCAGCCCATGTCCCTCCAAACCCTTCCTATTCATATACCCATCCAAATGCCTTTTAAATGTTGCAATTGTACCAGCCTCCACCACTTCCTCTGGCAACTCATTCCACACCCGTACCACCCTCTGTGTGAAAACGTTGCCCCTTACATCTCTTTTATATCTTTCCCCTCTCACCCTAAACCTATGCCCTCTAGTTTTGGTCTCCCTGACCCCAGGGAAGATTTTTCCTATCCATGCCCCTCATAATTTTGTAAGCCTCTATAAGGTCACTCCTCAGCCTCTGACACTCCAGGGAAAACAGCCCCAGCCTGTTCAGCCTCTCCCTATAGCTCAAATTCTCCAACCCTGGCAACATCCTTGTAAATCTTCTTCATTGTCCTATCTACCTGCGACTCCACTTTTAAGGAGCTATGAACCTGCACTTCAAGGTCTCTTTGTTCAGTAACACACCCTAGGAACTTAACATTAAGTGTATAAGTCTTGCTAAGATTTGCTTTCCCAAAATACAGCGCCTTGTTTATATCTGAATTAAACTCCATCTGCCACTTCTCAGCCCATTGGCCCATCTGGTAAAGATCCTGTTGTAATCTGAGCTAACCCTCTTCGCTGTCCACGACATCTCCAATTTTGGTGTCATCTGCAAACTTACTAACCCATCCACTGATGCCTGCATCCAAGTCATTTATAAAAATGACAAACAGCATTTGTGCCACCAGGCTGAATATTTTCCATCAACCACCACTTGTTGCCTTCTTACACAAAGCCAAATTCTAATCCAAACTGCTAAATCACTCTCATTTCCATGCTTTTGCATTTTTTCCAATAGCCTACCATGTGGAACCTTATCAAAGTTTCACTGTCGTCCATGTACACCATGTCAACTGCCCTAGCCTCATCCACACACTTGATCACTTTCTCAAAAAAACTCAATGAGGTTAGTGAGACATGACCTGCCCTTGATGAAACCATGTTGACTATCTCCAATCAAATTGTTGCTTGCTAGATAATTATAAATTCTATCTCTTATAACCTTTTTCCAAAACTTTCCCTACAATGGACATAAGGCTCATTGGTCTATAATTGCTTGGGTCATCTCTACTGCCACTCTTGAACAAGGGCACAACATTTGCAATCCTCCACTCCTCTGATACTAAACCTGTAGACAATGACAACTCAAAGATCAAGGCCAAAGTCTCCGCCATCTCCTTCCTAGCTTCCTAGAGAATCCTCGGATAAATCCCATCTGGCCTCGGGGACTTATCTACTTTCACATCTTCGAAAATTGATAACACCTCCTCCTTATTGACCTCAATCCTTTCAAGTCTAATATCGCATACCCCTGTTTTCTCCTCTACAATATTCTCCTTTTCCTGAGTAAACACAGATGAGAAATAGTTGTTTAGCACCTCTCCAATCTCCACAGGGTCCACTCACAACTTCCACTTCTGTGTTTGACTGGCCCTATTCCTACCGTCATCATCCTTTTATTCCTCACATCCCTAGAAAAAGCTTTAGGGTTCTCCTTTCTTCTGCCTGTTAAAGACTGCCCATGACCTCTCCTTGCTCTTCTTAACTATCTCTTTAAATCCTTCCTAGCTAATCTGTAACTCTCCGTCACCTCATCTGAATGATCTTGTCTCGACGTCACATAAGCCTCCTTCTTCCACTTAACAAGATATACAATTTTTGTAGTAAACCACGGCTTCCTTATCTTATCACTTCCTCTCTGCCTGACAGGGACATGCCTATTAAGAACATGCAATATCTGTTCCTTAAACCAGATCCACATTTCGATTGACCCCATTCCCTGCATTTTACTCCCCCATTCATGTGTTGGTCCCTCAGCTGGTGCAGCACCTTCACCAATTTGCTACAGATTACGTGGTTGAGCAATTAATAGGGGTGCTAAAGGTCCAGTTCCACAGTTTGGAGCAATCTGGAGAGGACCACCAGTGTAGATCAGACAGATGTGCCATGTTGTTCTACTTTTACTCTCCATAATTGGAGCAAGCGATGTTGTGATGTGATAGTTGCTGGGAAGCTGGGGAATGGGGACATTTGTTTGAGGATGAGGATAAGGACATTGAACTTATGTTTTAAAGATGGTGTGGACCCAAAGGAAACTGGTCTTTTGTCACATGTCTGCTGAATGATGAGTTGATCTCAGAATGGTGTGTGTTAAAATGGAGCTAGAATTGAATGTCAAGGGGTAATTAATGAGATGCTTTTGGTCAGATATCTTATCCAATGTCTACTCCTGCATTAGACATCATACTTTGACAAGAATAGCGCAAGAAAATTCATTGTGTCTCACCTGGGAATCAAACAAATCCCTCTCTAAACTCAACACAACTGACACTTAGCCCCAAAAAAGTAAGAATCAGCCCTATATGTCTTTACCCTCTACTTTGTAATCATCTCCCTTATACTCAGGAGTGGCAGGAGCCTGAGGAGAAGGCCTGTGTGAGTGGTGTTTCCAGTGCGTGTCTTCTCATTACTCATCACAGCTTTAAAGTAGAACTGAATAAGTTAACTCTCATGCTGCCAAGAAGGCTGATGCAGGAAAGTGGGGGTACAAGAATGTGGTGCTGGAAAAACAGCAGGTCAGGCAGCATCTGATGAGCAGGAGAATTGACATTTCAGGCATAAGCCCTTTATGAGGAAACTGCAAATCCAGGTCAAACCCAATCTGAGATAGCAGGAATGACTTCCAAGTGTTAGAAATCACCTCTAGTGAAAATTTTCATATTAAAATTTTTACTTTGGTAAGGAAGCAGCTGTCCTGACTCACAATCTAAAGGCTTTCCAGTCTGCCAATTTCACACCCCATTAGTCTTCATTGTGCTGTTATCTAGTGAATCCTGGTAAGTTTCAGACAAGGTGGGCAAACCAATGGACTGGCAACTAAAGGGTTAACAAAAATATATGGTGAACTTTTCATCTTTCACTCGTGCTACTTCCAGAGCCGACAGTTCCACAGGAGTTTACACAGACATATAATGACACAGCAATGAAATTAAAAAATGAATGGGATCCATATTATCTCAGGTTTCTATCACTTATATTTTTGGTGTTAATGCAAGGGATAAAATGGCAGATAGTCTCTATCTTTCTAGGTACAGGTTAAAATTCCTCCCAATATTTCTGTGTCTGTAGCTGATTTGACTTCAATTCTCTTTGGCCTTATGCCACTTCTCTGAGTTTTTTTTTCTCAATTGTGAAACATTAATTCAATGAATTAAGAAGATTGGTTGCTGCGTATGCTCTCTAATGAGCTCCCAGAGTACATGTTGCCTGCACCTATGCTTCCAGCAAGTTACAGGACCAAATAATTTCAACTCAAGAGTTTTAGAAAAATCTAACTAATGGTGTATTTATCGTATGATATCCTACTGCAGAAAGATTCAGTCTTTTATGAGGTCTTAGAACTATGAACTTTTGCACTTATTGCCATTCGTCTATATAATACGTACTACAAGTGATTCTATGAGCTAAGCTTCTCAGAATCTTAAAGCTATATATTGCTGACAATGGTCCCTGATTATTTTGGTATAGCAATTAAGTTCAACATATTCAAGTCTTTAGCATGATAATTATAATGTTTGAGAACATATGTCTGTGTTGGCAAATGCGCTATTCTTGTCAAAGTATGATGTCTAATGCAGGAGTAGACATTACTTTATTTATGAATATTTATTTCAAACATAATCCTCTGACTACCTACAGTTATCATTTCCTAAACAAAAATGATAACAATGCATCACATTTCTGACAAATAAGGTAGAGGGTATAATACAGTTCTAGAGGTATAACAGAATAACATTGATAATATTAAAATTGAAGCTTAGCTTCAGCAATGTAAGTATTTAAGGATGTATGTTGTTTGGAAAAGAGATGTTTATACATCAAAAAACAAATCCATTGATTCCAAAGTGCTTTGGTCTGTGAAAGATATTGTATCGCAGCAAGCTTTTTCTTCTATCATTCTTTCTATTGACAAAAGATTTAGCTTATTTAAACCTTTTCACATTTCATGTTTTATGATTAATGTACTGCATTTCAGATTTTCAACATTGCAAAACATTTACAGAAAAGAAGCAGACCATTTTGTCTAAGCTTGAATGCCAGTGTATATAGTTTGCATGAGCCTCATCTCATTTTCTACTTTAAATCATCCGATCACAATCCATCTATACATTTCATCCTTCTGGACTTACCCAAATTGCCAAGAATATATCAATAGCATTTGTCTCAACCATTTTACGTGGTAACAAGTTCCATTGTTGAATAGATCTGTGTTCTCTTGAGTTATTATGTTGCATTTGGAATAATGAATTCTGAGATTGAGTTCTTATTGAGGATGTTTGTCAGAAGATTTATTCACAGAGCAACTAAACAAATTATATCTCAATCAGAGACATTGGTTCAGTCTGTGCTCAAGCTGCTTGACAGGGTTGATGGCGCATTCATGACCACCTAACTCTCTTGACCATACATTAATGTAATATCATAACCTGATTGGAAAAGGTTGCATGGGTTGTTGATTATTTAGAAATAAATGGTTATATTTCAAAAGGTAATCATGAACATTCATTAAATTTTGAAGAAAGAAAGATGATATTATTTAAACATATCAGATTCCAGATGAGTTTGGAAGGCTAGATGATGAAATGATGATACTTCTCCTCTTGTGCGAATCTAAAATATGAGAATGCAGTTTAAAAATATGGGGGTTCTCAATTAAAATGGAGATAAGTTGGAAATTCTTTTCTTATCCAGTGAGTGACCTTTGAAATTTTTCACTATAGATACCAGTGGAGGTACAGGTCATTAAATACATTCCAGTCTGAGTTAGACAGATTTTTGATCAATTAGGGAGTCAAGCATTATGGGGACAGACAAGAAAGCAGGATTCAAGTTATAAATAGATCAGCCATGAGATGAATGAATGGCAGGGTTGTCTCAAGGAGTTGAATGGAGTCCTTCTACTCATATTCTTATGATCTTATGATATTTTTATCTGTTACTTTTGACGAAAGGAATCTATACACCCACTATGTAATGCTCAAATACTTTCTTTTCTCCAAATGTGTCATCAGATAGTCCATTTGGTTGACTGAATATTGTTTCAATGCAGTTAAAGGTATCAATGTCTTCCAAAATAAGAATACTATTGGAAAGACCTATCATCAGGAAAGACCTACCTTTTCATCCAGAAAAGAAAATGAACTTTTATTTACATTGCACATTTCACATCATTAGGATATTGCATAGTAACTTCAAGACAATAAATTACAATGCCTCAACATCCTTGGGAAAACTCAGAACTAAAATATTCAGGATAGAAGTTTTTGCGTGCAAGCACTGGAAACTCCATTTATCATTAAAAGTAACATTTAACTCTGAGTTGCATTATTTGTCAAGAATATTACACAATCTATAAGGCTACAACCATTCTCAGGGACAGGGGAAGTCTAAGCCCTTCTTGTTCTGGTAGTGCCTCTTAAATCCCTAACATAACAATAATGAGCTTTATGAAGCTTCATAAACAAGATCTCAAACTTCCCAAGTTCTCCATTAGGAATACTGTTTAATTCCATCTCCTCAGCATTAAATGTTGCTTTTCATCATTGATTCCCTGAAACTTGCACTTGTTTTTTTAAACCTAATTAAGCTAAAGTTCTCTTTTTTTTGACAATTCTCAAACTATTTTTTGCCCAAAGCAATGCTGAAAATATATTGTCTGACAAAAAAACACATTTACTGACACACATTCTTATTGACGAATATTAACTTTCTATTCCCCAATATCAGCAATGTAAACTTCTGATGCGTAAGTGGAAAGTATTCCATGTTGCAATCCTTTCTGGAAACTATCCTTCTCCTCAGGGTCTACAAAACTCCTTTGTTTTCTTACTATCATTCCTGACAGTGTTCAGTGACTTTCTGGGATTGCATCTCACATTTTCCCACCATCTAAATCTGTCTTCTCTCCTTCTGCCCTTCCTCCTCACTACAGAGTTCCTCAGGGCTGTCTCAGGGTCCAAACCATCTTCTGTTACTTCATTAATGACTTATCCACACCATAAGTTCAGAAGTGGGGATGCTTGCTGCTGTTTGCGCAATGTTCAGCACCATTTGTGAATCCTGAAGCAGTCTCTTTCAACATGCAGCAAGAATATCTTGGCCTGGGTTGATAATTGACAGGTATCATTTGCACCACACAAGCTGCTAGGCAATGATCATCACCAACAAGAGGTAATCTAACTATAATTCCTTGGTGTTCAATGGTATTACTATCACAGACTTCCCTGTGGTCAATATCCTGGGGGTTACCACTCACCTGTGATGTTACAGCTACTCATAACTGAGCAGCACAAAATGGCCAACAGCTGCCCATGCAGCAGAATATGGCTGATAGTAGTTAGAGACCTTGGGAAAATATTTGCTGAATGTAGTCTTCACAAATCAAACAATAGTAGCTCTATAGACTCAAAGTTACCAGATTGAGAAAATGTGCAGCTGCAGTTGCTTACATAGATAAGAACATTTCCATTAATTAGTTGTCTCTCTTGAATTATTTAATTAGCCTGTTACAATATTAAGCATAGGTTTTAGTTCAGATCCTTCAAATAATCATCAATATAGATTCTGAAGTAGTTATAGATCCACCTATATGCAGTAAAAACATGAGAAGAAAAGATTCAAATCAGTTTCAGACAGTAAAAGCAGACCCCCAAGTGATTACAAAGAGAAATGAATTATAGGTACAGAAATTAGCAGACATTGGAATGTGGAGTGAATGAACACATTAAGGCACAACTTATTAGCTAAACAATTCCAACATTAAGTGTAACCCCATAACTTCATTGAGACTGATCAAAACATTAATATTCTTTTGTATTTCCTGTAATACAGAATTTAAAAGGTCATGAAGTGATAGGTAAGTATCCAATTAATTGGCAGTTAACACAGTGCTGCTGACAAATGTTACTTCAATACAGTAGCCACTCAAGAAGGGAGATAAAAGTGTTTGGGAAACATCATGAAGGACCGGGGTGGACCACAAGCCTGTCCATCTCTTTGTTGTTCAGTGATATGATTAGCTTAATTAGAAATACACTGAAATTACTGAGGCAAGCTTGAACAGTATAAGATGCTATACCAGACAGCCAATTACAAAGGGATACCTCAGCACAACTGATCAATAGTAATCGAGGAGATGAGGGGGGAGTGTGCTCTAAGTTTAAACTGTGGAAGTTAAGGTATTCTGAAGCTTTTTGGGTACCTTTTTGCTATGCTGTAACTAAAGCTGTAAATCACAATAAAGATTACCTGAATTGGCCTCACGACTTGGACTCTCATTGGAAACTATGGGATCTAACATGTGATGTAGCTGAACCAATGATACTTTCCATTTCAATAAATTTAAAATGCTACAAATGCTGGGGATCTGAAACAAGTGCAGAGAATGTTGGAAAAACTCAGTAGGTTTAGTAGTACCTGTGGAGAGAGAGAAACAGATTTAATGTTTTGCGTCTGGTATGACTCTTCTTCAAACTTTCCACTTGCTGGTATATGTGCAGATCCAACAACACCCAAGAAGCCTGACATCACGACCATGCATGATGGTGGAAGAGCCACCCCATGTAATTTCCCTTCCAAATTATGTACCATCCTGAACTGAAATATATCACTGTTCCCTCAATGTTACTAGGTCCAAATCCTGAACTCCCTGTCTAATAACACATGGGTATCAAAACATCATCACCCACTTTCTCAAGAGCAATTAACAATTAGCAATAAATGCTGGGTCCAGCCAGTGGCACCCACATCAAGTGAATGAACGTGTATCATCCTAATTTTATGTTATCCAGCAGTACCATTGGTATAACTAATATTCTTGTTAATGCTTGCATTGACTCTGGAACAAGGAACAGCTTTAAAGGATATTTAATCCTTTATAACTAAATCTAGAATCTTGTTTTTAAGCAGATACTTTCTAACTACCATAGCATTTTGCTGTTTTTGAGATGAATTGATTTCAGTTTCCAATTTAAGAGAGGAATATTCTCCCAGTTGCTCATATCACTTGAGGCTATCAATGCATTAAACCTCAATACAGTGAAGCTTGCACAGATAGAACACAGTTTTCATCTCCTTATCTAAAGAAAGATGCTGTGGCTTTGGAAGCTATCCAGAGAAGGTTCATGTTTGATTCTGGGTATTGGGGGACTTTCTGAAGATGAGATGTTGAGTGGATTGATCCTGTACTTGTTGGAACATAAAAAAAAACAAGAGGCAACCTTACTGAAATATGTAAGTTTCTTAGGGGGTTGATAAGGAGAGATTGTTTCCCCTTGTGGGCATAATCTCAGCATAAGGAGATTGTGCATATGTGCTAAACAGTAGCTTGTCACTTTGAGAATCCGATCATGTGCCATAATGATGATGTCATTGGCTGTTTTGGTGCACAAATAGCTCTCTCTAACCTTACTGCTTGTTGAGTGAATACCTACTTTAAAAAGCTCCTGCTGTTTGGAATGCTTTAGTCTCCTGGTCCTTCATGGAACTCAACAAAGAGATTGAGTGCTTAGTGACATGATGTAAATTTCAGGGTCCTGAGAATGATGATCACCAACATTTTGTCCTTGTCCACGATGTTGATTTGGTGGTCAAGAAAGCACAACAATGTCTCTACTTGCTGAGGACAAGAAGGAAATTTGGCGTGTTGACAAGGGCTCTTAACAAATTTTTATAGATGCACCATAGAAAGGATCCTACCTTGATGCATTACAGCATGATTTGGCCACTATTCTTCGTGAGACCGGAAGAAACTACAGAGTTGTGAACACAGCCCAGTCCATCGCGTCAACCAGCCTTCTATTTATTCACTCCATTTATACTTTCCACTGTCTCAGGAAAGCAACCAATAAAAACAAAGACCCCCTCACCCCAGCCCAGTTATACTCCCTTCCATCCTCTTTCATTGAGCAGGAGATATAATTGTTTGAATACATATATGAATAGATTCAAAAACAGCTTCTTCCCTGTTGTTATCAGGCTATTGAACAGATCTCTGAAATATTTATTTCTGATCTCTCTCTCTCTGCACCTTCTCTGTGGCTATAACACTGGATTCTGCATTCTGTAATGTACTTTGTATTTTACAACCTGTCTGTGTGCATGCAAAATGACATTTTTACTGTATTTCAGTACATGACAACAATTGATCAATCACTCAATCAATCAAACCACTTAAGACAGAAGAGGAGGAATTTCTTCTCTTCAACCATAATGAATCTGTGGAATTCATTACTGCAGAGTCCTGCAGAGGCTGAGTTATCACGAATATCCAAAGTTAAGACAGATGGATTTTCAATCGGTTAAGGGAATCAAAGATCATAGGGAAAAGGTGTGAAAGTGAACTTGAAGTTTATCAGATCACCAACTCAAAATGGCAGGGTCGACTCAATGGGCTAAGTGAAAGTGAGGACTACAGATGCTGTAGATCAGAGTCGGGAGTGTGATGCTGGAAAAGCACAGTAGGTTAGGCAGCATCTGAGGAGCAGGAGAATCGACATTCCTAATGAAGGGCTTATGCCTGTAAAGTTGATTCTCCTGCTCCTTGGATGTTGTCTGACCAGTGTTGTTCCAGCACCACACTCTCAATGGGCTACATGACTTATTTCTTTTCTCCTATGTATTATAGTCTTATGGTCTTATGATTTATATCTGACAAATTGTATGTGAATATGATTTATGGCTACAGACTATACAAACATTCGCCATGCCAGAATAAAATTAATAGATTGTCTCTCAGAAGTCATAATGATTAAATTTCACAATTATTTTTGCTCTATTTTGTTGAAGGTGAAGGTAACACTATTGACAATATTTTGTACTGTGGAACCATTTACAGTTGAACCTCAATTATCCGAACATCAATTATCCGAATTTTAGATTATCCGAACAAGATCTCAAGTTCCCGGAAAAAACGGCATTAGGCAACTCAGCATTCAGTTATCAGTTAAACAGCATTATAGCGTGCATTGCCAGATAACCAAGACATTTTTTGATAACTGGCACTCAAAGTATCACTTGTTTACGATAGATCAGTTATCAGTTAGACGGCATTATGGCGTGTATTGCCAGATAACCGAGAAATGTTTGGATAACCGGCACTCATAAATTACCATTAGGTTCTGATTATTCAAACCATCAATTATCCAAACAAAATGCTCCCCACCATCTCGCTCGGATCACCGAGGTTCTATTGTAATCTGTTTCTTATTTCTCCAAATGGTAATTTTCACTTCTGTTGTAGAAAAATGTTCCGAAGTTCATAAACAAATGCGATTAGTTGGAGACACAACTAGCAATACCGCTCGCAGAGAATGAAGAAACTCAGAATTCAAATTCAGAGGGCACATAACAAAGTAGAAGACTCGTCGGTTGCAGGATAATTTAGAGGGCACATTATAACCACAAAGGTAAATTAGGAAGAGGTTGAGGGACGAGGAAAGGAATAGTATCACTCAGACATCCTATTGAATATTTAAAGGAGATAGCACAATTGGGAGCTTGTAACACAAAGTAATTCATTATTAACTGACTTAGTAACACAGAAATTCTGTGATAATCTAACATACGTATCTTTTAAATAAAAGATTAAATATCTGCTAAACTCAGACTTCACTTGTTTTGCCAAGATTTTGTTTAATAGGCAAATTAATTGTAATCAGTTCAGATTTATTGCAAAATAAAATTACTCGCATAATGCTGGAAGGTTCACTAATATCAACTCTTGGGTGAACAAGGTCATGTAATCCACTTTACGTGTGATAATCAAGTGTCAAGGAGTTAATGTGTCACAGGCCCTGAATTTCACCTCAACAGCAAACATGTCCATTGAAAATGCATAAGTGGCCAGAAATCCGGAGCCCCAGCCCAAAAAGAGCACTTCCCATTTGAAAGAGCTCAGAGTGGAGTCAGCACAGGTTTGCATTTGTTCCTGTGCATTTTAAGAAGCTGCTGGCCATTTAAGTCATTGGCTGCCTCCACTTGGAGTAAGATTTTGGCATCCTTGTAACACAGAAGCCAGAGAGTGCACTTTATACTTATTAAGAGCTGGTCTAAATTTAATTGATTTACCCAAAGACCAGGGTAACTGTTTAAAAACTAAAGCTACCCCTTTGGATATGATCCCATGATAACCTTTGTGATTGGGTACGATGGGGTCAGCTGCAAGTAGGGAAAGGCCAATTGTCCTTTGTGTGGGAGTGGTCTGGTACTATTTGGGAGGTTATGTAAACTTTTTGCGCTGACTAGTGTTGGAAGTACTTACCATTACTGGTATCTTTGGGGATTTCCAGTGTCAGCACCATATTTAAAAACCAGCTGTGCTGGGTAAGGACATGGGTTGGCATGAATGGGTAAAATTATCCATAAACATCCAAGGGAATGAATGGGTGGCAGAGCCTGATGTACGGAATTTGATGGATTATGGGACAAACACAGATAATGCTGGAGAAATTCAGAGGATCAGGAAGAATCCTTTGAAAAGTGAAGCTGAGTTGATGTTTTGAGTATGGTATGATTCTTATTCATAACTTAGAATGCAGGTCTGAAGGGTTATGTGCGTTAAATAGATGGAAATAACATGACATTGGATCTACACAGAGTTAAGGTGTCAATGGGATGTGTGGGCATAAGTTGGCATAGGCATACTGAGGGGTTACAGGGTGAGTATAGGGGCATAGGCTGGCATGGAGTATATGAGAAGCTATGGGAAATAGTTACTGAGCACAGGTTAGCATGAAGTATGTAGAAGCCATGTGTAAATAGCTTTGCATGTCACAGGGTGTCATGGGATGGGAAGTGTGTGTGTGTGGAATGAAAAAAAAAGAGAAGGTTGTTTTTGATTTGATTTATTTTAAATTAATTTTCCCCATAGGGCTTATGCAGGTACTGTACAAGCCCTTATTGCTGCTGCCAATCTCCACTTGACCAACCTGACTCCCAGAGAACCATAACACCCCTTGGCCAGTTCTCCCAGGTCAGTTTTGCAAGAGTCAAGAAATATCCAATTTTGTGCTTCTGAGAAGCAAACCCCATGGCAACAGAAGGATATTTGACTGATTGGGTACATGTCAGACCCTTATAGAGATATCCAATCAGTCCCATTCTCCAAACTATCCATGTAGTCCTGCAACTTTATTTCCATCATATGATTATTCATGTTTCTTTTTAATTATTGATCTGCTTTTAGCCCAGGCCTCCTGGCTCAAATGTTGCAACAATAACACTGTCCCAACAAAAACCCTATAATCAATCATAATCTCATAAATCGATCAAATCTTCCATCAATTTTTTTTTCCCAGGGAGAACAGTCCAGCTTCAGCATCCAAACTTTAGAGTTAACTTCTCCCATCTATTAAAGATCCTTCCTAAACTGTGCACACCAGAACAGAGCATAATACTCCAGTTGTGTTCTAACCAAAGCTTTATAAAGTTCAGTGTAACTTCCTTGCATTTTTTCTCTATACCTGTATACACGACGGCCAAGTTTCCCTGTTCTTTGCTTAATATCCTATGAATGTGTTTTGCCGACTTTGAAGATTTGTGCACATTTGCCCCAAATCTCTCTGTCTCACATGTGCCCCTGATCCATGTGATAGAATCTACTTTGCCTGAAACAACTTATTCTGTTAAATGTCTCACCTTAAACTTCATTGGATTCAAATCCATCTCTCACTTAACTACCCGATCTTTTAGGTAACCATGCCCTGTTGCAGATGCTTTGCATCTTTCTTATTGGTTACCATCCCTCCACGTTTGATTTCAGCAATACAGTTTGAAATATTATTCTAATATGTAGGTGATTGATATACATGTATCGACCAAAACAACAATGGGCTTAGCACTGACCATTGGGGAACATTACAGTGATCATCCTCTAATTTGAAAACAATACTTTAGCATCTTTCAATGTTTTCTATAAGCCAATATGTTAACCAAACTGACATTAATCTTCCCATTCCATGAACCTCACTTTTAGTAATCAATCTTATATTTAATACTTTGTCAAATGCTTTCTTAAAATCCATATTGGGAATATCCAACACATTCCCTTCAAATTAGTTTAGACAGGAGTGATGTAGCTTTAACAAATCCATGCTGGTTCTCATTCATTAATTTAAACAATTCTAACTGCTTATTTACAATTAAATACCAAGACTAAGACCACCTCCCCGCCCCCCCCCCCCCCAACAATAAGACCCATTACCACTTTGAAAATTGTGTTGATCGCCAAAGTTGACCTGATCAACCCGCAGCTGCTGACATTGTCCTGATACCATTTCTTAAACAAGGATGTCATAATTGCTTCTTCCTAATCCTTTGACATCTCCTTCATATCTACAGAAGACTGTAAGAATTTGGCAAGCCTTTCCTCCATTTCCACTCCTCTGCCCTTTAACTGTGGTGGCAAGGTGGCTCAGTGGTTAGCACTGTTGCTTCACAGTACCAGGGACCTGTGTTTAATTCCATACTTGGGTGACTGTCTGTGTGAAGGTTTGATGAGGAGGTGCCAGTGTCGGACAGGGGTGGACAAAGTTAAAGATCACACAACACCAAGTTATAGTCCAACAGGTTTATTTGGAAGTACTAGCGTTCAGAGCACTTCTATTCATCAGGTAGACAGTGGGGCAGGGTCATAAGACACAGAATTTATTGCACAAGATCATAATGTCATGCAACTGATACAATGTATTGAATAAACCTGGATTGATGTTTAGTCTTTCATCTTTTAGAATGGATTGCAGGTTTCGATTCATTAATATGTAACTCCCAGAATTGCTTTCAAGTCACATTCCTGAGATAACTTAAGGTTTTGTAAAAAAACGGTGACATCTCAGTTCAGACAATGCATCAAAGATTGGAATACAGACAGACAGACTCTAACCTTAACACATTTAAGGTTGAGATGTCACGCTTTGTTATAACACTTAAGTTAACTCAGGAATGTGACTCGAAAGGTTCTGAGCGATACATATTAATAAATCGAAACCTGCAATTCATTCTAAAAGATAAAAGATTTAATAGTAATCTAGGTTTGCTCAATATATTGCATCAGTTGCATGACACTGTGATCTTGTGCGATTAATTCTGTGTCTTATGATCCTTCCCCCACTAGTTACGTGATAAAGGAGTAGCGCTCCAAAAGCCAGTGCTTCCAAATAAACCTATTGGACTATAACTTGGGGTTGTGTGATTTTTAAATGTTTGGAGTTTGCACGTTCTCCTCGTGTCTGCGTGGGTTTCCTTCGGTTTCCTCCCAGAGTCGAAAGGTGTACAGGTGAGGTGGATTGGCCAAGCAAAATTGTCCATGATGTGCAGGCTAAGTAGATTTACCTCGGGAAATGTGGGGTTAAAAAGATAGGGTGGGTCTGGGTGGGATGCTGTTCAGATGGTCAGTTTAGACTTGATGGGCCAAATGGCCTTTTTCCACACTGTAGTGATACTGTGAATCTGAGGTGCAAGCTGTACAAATATGGTGACTTATCAATTTTAAGCATAAATAACTTTTTCAGTCCAAAATAGATCTGAATTTTCAACCTATACTTTACACCTACTATTTCTGTTTCTAATTGTATTTTGTCAGCATACACATTTTTTCAAAACATCACTACCTAGTGATGGATTTACCTGTCACTATGATGTGTGAGTTTTCAACAAGAAAAAAGACTGGTTTATAGTCTAGGTTCCTGTTGCATCATGTGTGACAAAGGGTCATGTCTTGATTTCTCAATGTAAATACTGCTTGTGAATTTAGTCTTGAAGGGATAGATGCAAAGTGCTTTGCATTTTGTTTGCTTGTCCTAAAGACACTTGACACTATTTTCCTCAAATGTCTAAATCATTTAATGGCAGAGACTTCTCCATCCAGTTCTGTCAATGACTGGTTACACTTGTGAGTACTTATGCCCCAACCTTTGACACAGAGGAGAAAGTAAAGGAGACTCTGTATGTCAACCTTAACACACTAATGTCAAGCATCCCCAAGAAGGACAAAATAATTCTTCTTGGAGACTTCAATGCCAAGGTTGGTTGAGACCACAACCTTTGCAAATGCACCATAGGAAGGGAAGGTATTGGCAATATTAACTCCAGTGGAGTCCTTCTCACAAAATGCACTGAGTTCAACCTCACCATCACAAACACATTCTTTTGTCAAAAAAAAAACAAATTCAAGGCTACTTTGCTACCTCGAGAATAGTCAGAGGACATAGGAGAACACTGCAGTCTGTTTAAATCAACAATTCTCAGTATCTGCAGTAATACCATTGGGTACAAGTCCAGAAACTGTCAGAATTAGTTTGATGAGAATGATGCAAAAATTGAACAGCTCAGTTCCAAGAAAAGGACAGCCTTCTGTGACTGGCAGAATGACATCAACTGAAAGGCAGAAGGACATATCGCAAATCTCAGGCTGATGTCCAGAAGATGATAAGGGAGTTCAAAAACAAATGGTGGGCTAATAAGGCCTTGGAAATCCAGCAGCTGGCAGAAGTTGGTGACACCAAAGGCTTCTTCAATGTCACCAAGGCAGTAAACAATCCAAGCTACCATGGTCTAAATCCCCTGTGCTCCAAAGATGGACAAAAACTACTCAAGGACAATGAGGCAACAAATACCCACTGGAAGGAGCATTTCCAAGAACGCCTCAACCATAATACCAATATTAATTCCCCCAGAGATCCATGCAAGGTGACATGGGAGAACCTCCCAGTGGGACCAAAGTACAAGATGCCATAAGGAGTCTAAGAAACAACAAGGCTGCTGGTCCTGATGGGATTCCTGCAGATATCCTCAAGGACAGTAGCCCACAGTCCCATGAACACATACATGGTTCATAATTGAAGATTTGGCTTGAAGAAGAGCTCTTCTTTGAGCTCAGGTATGTTCTAATTGTGACCTTCTTCAAAAGAGAAAAAGGCTGACTAGGGGATTTAGAGAGGCATCTCCTGTCAACCATGGGCAAAGTACTTACACATGTCCTTGCCTATAGATGTTTGCTATTATCTAAGGAATTACTCCTTGAGTCACTGTGTGGCTTCTTCCCATCCAGAGGAACAATTGACATGATCTTCACAGCACATCAATTACAAAAAGATGTCAGAAACAGAAACATGGTTTCCATGGCTTTCATCGACCTAACTAAGCGTTTGACACAATTAACTACCAGGGTTTCTGGCTGAAACTGTCACAATGCTGCTGCTCTGCTAGGTTTATCAGGATACTGAGGCTGCTGCATGATGACATGTCTACAGCGGTGCTTAGCATCAGTGGATTGGAGTCTAAGCCATGGAGACAGTGGTCAAGCAGGACTGCATCATTGTTCCATCCTGTTCACCATCTTCATCACTGCCATCCTCCATCTGACTGGCCAAAAACTTGCCCAAGGCCATTCAAATCATTTACAATATAGACAGCAGGCTGTTCAACTTTAATAGGTTCAAGGCCAAGGGCAAGGTCTCCACCATCACAATCTTGGAGCTTCAATTTGCTGACAATAAAGTCATCGCAACACACTCTGCAGATGGTCTGCAGTGTATTTTGGATGGCGTTGCCAAGGCATATAACCTTCTCAGTCTTACTCTTAACATAAAAAGACTAGTACCCCATCAACCACCACCCAACAGTCCCTCCATGCCTTCAACAATAAGGGTCAACAACCACACCCTTGAAAATGTGGATCTATTCTCATATCTCACTAAGCTTCTCTCCTTCAAGGCCAACATCGATGCAGAAATACAACACCTTCTGAAACTGTGCCAGTGGAACTTATGGCCAACTCAGAAGAAGGGTGTTTGAAGACTATGACCATTCCAGACTAATCTTTTTGTCTACAAAGCCATTGTCCTTCCCACTGCTCTCTGCAGCAGAAACATGGACCACCTACAGTAGGCAACCTAATGCACTGGAATAATACCACCTAAGTCCTGAAGATCACTTGGGAAGACATAATAACATCAGCATCTTAGAGGAGGCCAAGATAGCTAGCATCACCACCACAATAATTCTACAGCAACTCCGATGATCCAGCCATGGTTCATGAATGCCCAACTCAGGCTTCCCAACACAGATCATGGAATCCCAGGTGAAGGAAGATCAGCGTGCCAAAAGAAGCACTTCAAAGATAACATCCAGACCAACCTCAAGAAATTCCACATCAACATAAACAACTGGGAGGACATGGCTACAACACAGAATCACTGAAACAATATCATTTCTAGGGCACTAAATGCCATGAAAATGATGTCAACTGTGCCACTGAACAGAAGCAACTGTTGCGCAAGGAGAGACAGAACATCAGGAAGGTCCATCCACCTCCAATACCACCCATTAATTCCCACATTAGAATAGAATCTATGGATCCCAGCCATCTGAAGACTCACAAATACATACCCCTATGGAAGATCATCAGATTCTGGTTTGGTTTTTGAAACAAGATCTTCTTCACACGCATATCCTATGTCCGTTGGTGCCCTATGCTTTGCAGATATGAAGAAAAGCTAGACAATGTCCAGGTAGCTGCAACAAACTATATCTATGACAGACCTTACTGGTTTGGTGCACATTCCTGTACCTAAAACCTGTCATTGACGTTGGACTGTCACGATGGCTTCATGCTCGCACCATCTTTTGGCAAGGCGTCAAATATGTGGATCTTTATCTTGTGAATGAGATTTTTTCCAAATGATTTTATCCAAGTAGAGGTGATTATTAATCCTCTCCACATGTTCTCCTTCTGAAAAATCATTCTCATGTTTTTTTTTGGCAGAATTTAGCAATAAAGTCAACAATAAACTCTTGTGTTTTCTGCCTGTATGACATAACCTGGAGTTTGTTAATCTGGACGTTGACTTGCACCTTGAACTGGTACTCTAGTACTCTCCAGACCTTCTCTCAGTTTTTATGATTGCCCTCAGGAAGATTAGGTTTACTTATTCTGCATAGCCCCTATTTGTTGATGGTAGATAAGATATTCAGAGATCTCTTGGGATCATTTATGACTTGATTATGTTGCTTGAACAATGGTAATTCAGTGATTATGTGACTGTTCAAAGTTTGTGAGAAGATTTGTAGCTCGGGTGCTCGTTGCTGTGGTTCTGTTCGCCGAGCTGGAAGTTTTTGTTGCAAACGTTTCGTCCCCTGTCTAGGTGACATCCTCAGTGCTTGGAAGCCTCCTGTGAAGCTGTCCACAACTGGCCACGAAACGAAATGACCAGCTATCCCTAGTAGCCACACACGCAGACGACAAGCAACATGAATTTGACTGGAACATCACTACCATTATAGGGCAAGCGAAACAAAGAACAGCCAGGGAATTCCTAGAAGCATGGCACTCATCCACAAACTCCATCAACAAACACATAGACCTGGACCCAATATACTGGCCACTACAGCGGACAGCTGAAACTGACAACCGGAAGCGGCGGGGACAGGCCACTATAAATGCCGGAGGAAACACCACAGAAGCGCTTCACAGGAGGCTCCCAAGCACTGAGGATGTCACCTAGACAGGGGACGAAACGTTTGCAACAAAAACTTCCAGCTTGGCGAACAGAACCACAGCATTATGTGACTGGCTGCCCATCCTATAATCAAATGTTTGCTTTCTGTTCTTTGTTGAAGGCCTGTGGTTTTTATTTAAGGGAACTGGAGTACAAGGCATGTTATTTCCCTTTACCTTTTGCGCTGTTCTGTCCTTCTATTTTCCTTTTTTGGTTTCTATTTCACATTACCATTCCTCTGCACATAGTATTCTTCAGAGAAATCATTCTCATATCATTTTAGCAGAATCTAGCAACATAGTCAACAATGAACTTTTTGTCACATTGCAGTACCTTGAAGAGATTTTGGTGATTGTGGCATGTGCCTTTAAGAAGTAAAGTCCTGCAGTAGTAAGTTTCAGCCACTATTGCAAGTTTGCCAAAAATAGAGGCATAACACACCAGATTTGTAGTCAAATTGAAGGAAACAAAATGGCAGAATTAACTGACCACAACATAGAGGTAAGATGCTTTAGGTTAGAAAAATCTTTTTTTTCAAAAGTGCTTAAAATGTCTTTTTCTTTCTTGATGGTCGTTTTATGCTTGTAGAAAGCCTTTTAGCTACCGATTTTACTTTCAAACCTTTAGAAGTTGCGCAACTGCCTAATATTAATTTTTATGTCAGGAAACAGGCTGAAATGTTTTTAAAAGATGTAAGAGAGATAAAGTGCTTCTAGCGTGATACTCTTGAACTTTCGGTAAAAAGAAATTGGTTCTACCTCCCATCTCAGAACAGTTACTGTGCTTAACTCTGCACTGCCACCATGACCTTGTGAACGTCTCATTTTATGACAAAATCTAAACAATGCAAATGAGACATGAGTCATGTAGTGCTGAAGAACTCAATTACATTTTATTGCGGTACCAGGCATATATATATATATATACACTGCACCCACAGGTACGTAGATATATGGCCTAAAAGCATGCAATGTAGAGATAATATAATGTGCTTTCTTCATGTTGCAAGTAAAATGGAGACTGAAACTTTTATGACATTACATCACAAGCCCTGATATGATGAGTATATTATGAGTATGCTCCTTAAAGGTATATCATAGTTCTGCCACAAGACAGAACACAAAAACCATTCCTTTAGTGTGCGTTAGAGACACAAACAGTATGCAGCAGACACCTCAAACCCATTGAAAAATGTTAGCAAGATGCCTCCACAAAACCTTGCAATTTAACTGGCATGATGGAAAATCCAATAACATAATACTTCTTCGGGACAACATCCCCACCACTGAGGCACTTGTTATGACGTTAGCCAGGCTATATTGTCCCCATGCAGGACACAATTCTTCCAAAATAAACTCTCAGTTTTTAGTTGGTTCATGAAATACTTACCATGAAGGCACTTCATTGACTACCTTAAGGTTTCTTTGAAGAAATGCATGCGATATCTTGTGACTCGTAGGAATCTCATGCCCAATGCTACCAAACTGGAAACGATGCATCTGAGAAGGTGCCAACCATTTCAACCATTTTAGGCAAGTCAAGGCAGAGGTTAAGGGCAAATAGTGGAAGGAGCATGTGAAAACATGAACATCCAAACGACTTGCTTTAGCAAATGCAACCTGCCTCACCTGTGGTAGAGTTGATAGATCACATATTGGTCTATTTAGTCACCTCACCATTCAGAACAGAAGAATGACAAAAAAAAAATCCTGAATTCCAAGGGACTGCCGATGAAAGAAAGGACATACATTGTTTGTGAAAAGTATGTAATTTATATTGTACAGCCTGGGAAACAATCAATGTCAGATAGCTCATATTTTACACTTAAATTGAATTTTGTTGTGCAGATGCCTTTTGTCTCTTGTGCAGTTTGTGCTCATCAATTGAAGCTCCAGTACAACAGCAGAAGTTTCACAGTGAGGACTACAGGGAAATCAGACTGGGCTTTATGTGAATGATCTTTTCTATTTCTGTGGAAAACAATTCTTGTGCCCTGTTTTATTATCCTTTGGTCTATTAGGATCCACCAATAAATTTGATGTTTATCCTGATGTGAATTTAGCATCAAAATGCAGGAACAAATATTAGGTCTAAATGAACTGGTGAAAAAATCTTGTGCATTCCAGTGTGGTTGTGAAATTGAATAAATTAAGATGCAATATTAAGTAGATTTTATACTAGAAATAAAACATGAATCATAGCAATTGCAAAATTACATATTAGTCATGTATTTTTCATAACGTGAGCAGAAATAAAATTCTCAAAAATATAATTATATACACAATATGATGGTTAGCAATGTCTTTTTTAGCTGTAAAAGAAATGTTTCATGGATGAGACTATTTTCCTCCAAATTGGGGAACTATCTAAATTATGGGGTTGAATCTTGAGGTTTTTGATTAAATGCAAGTCTTATCGAGATTATTGGGGGGATTCTCACCGTGAGGCCATGTGAATGTTTTTTAATGTCCTATCTTTCCAAACTCACTGCAAGCCGCAATTGTTTGAATCATGCTCAATCTCTGCCTCATTTTAAACTGCGTCATTCTGAGAACAACACACCAATTACTGGTTTTCCTGGGATTGACCAACATCCCTGATGCCAGTGCTCAATTTAAAAGGACATCGTGCCTCATTGTTAGTCCACAACTGTCTTGCATGGTGTCTCACATTTGACATAGACATGGCAGACAGGGGAAATAGGTGACTTACTTTGCTGGCAGGCTTCTGGAATTCCCACTGTCCAGGGCGGTGTACAAGTGGGACTTCGTCTTTCCTCAGGACCTGTTGTGGAAGTCAAGATAGCAGAGGTTAGATTCAAAGTTATCACCCAGTTAAAGCTGTCTCAGCCATTTGGAGGAATTCCCAGCATCATAAGAAGACAGTAATGACCTTCTCCATTCTGACAGTCTAAATATCACCATCTTCCCTCCAATCCCTCACACTCATTGCTTGTAACATCTTCTCCACTTGCCCTCACCCCACTCAACTGTGATATCTACTGCTAACCCTGCATGCCTACTGCACTGCTGTCTAATTCACTCAGGCCACCTCCCAACCTGCACCAACAGTATTGGTGTACTGTACACTTTAATCATCCGCAATCTCTCTCTCTCTCATTCTCATTCCAGGATTAAAACAACACACAATAGGTCAGAAAAGGTCAAGACGGGTGGTGTGCTTCACAAGATTGATATCCTCACCACTTATGAGGAGAAGATCCTGACTCTGACTGCCCTGAACAGGATTTGGACCGGTATCAGAAGCAGCCTTTGACTTACTGTGCTGGGATCCCCTGAGTGAAAGCTATGTCCCTTAACTGGAGTGATGATGCCTGCTGACAAATGTGACCGGCTTCCTGGCTTTCTGAATATACCAAAATGCACAGCTAGACAATAGTAGCCTGGTACCTCTGGCTGTTAGGTGAAGTGTAAAAAGGCAAAGCGAGGCAGGCATTTGTGACTATCCGGGTAGCGTCAGAGCAAGTAGATGTTGTGACAGTGACAGAAGAGTCCAGAGGTGTGACTTGGTCCAGTCCATGAACTGGGTGTGTATTCCTGAGTGCATAGTGCTCTCACAGTAGCATGACAATTATAGTTGTCATGCAGTATTGAAATACGATAACATGCTGTAAGTTGATTGGCAATGTGATAAGGGTGCTCTTAGAGGCTGGCACATACCAGATACCAATATCTGTGGATATGGAGTTTGTGTGGCTGTTGTCTAGTAACCAATAAGGAGGTCATTTTGAATAAGTGATGAGATCAAATTGCCAAGCTATGGTTTCCGTATCGTGTTTTTACTTCATTGGGTTTGCTGGGTATTTCTGGTAAGATCATAACCAGAATATTAACAAAGCAAGTCGGGACATGAACAAAGATTGTCGTCAATTATCAATTGTCAATTCACCATTGACTGATGACAACCTAACCCTGCCACTTGTGACAAACTTAAAGGATGGAGCGAGATCATCTGAACATCAGGATGTGCCTCACCAGATCTTGCACGTGATTCTGCCCCATGTTTGTCATAGCCCACGTTGCTCAGACCACCCCCACCCATAGTATGTTTTTGGAAAGCGAAACAAAAGGAGGATTCCAGTTGTAGCACTTTTACAGTTAAGAGAGAAATGTTTTGGTTACACATTTCCTGAACTGAGGAAAAATGAAAATGTCCCAGCAGTGTCTCTTTTTCCAGTTAGTTATCAGGCATTCCAAACCATTTGCTCCCAGTTGGAATTAAATGTCCTTTATTGAAACATCTTTTCTAAAGCGATCAATAAGTAGTGGATTTCTTGCTCTACCTGATTTGAGACTCATTAGGAGGTAAGCTAACTTTTTTTATAAGCCAGAAGCTGAATAGAAAATTATTGCTTCATAGAGCTTTATGATTTATCAAGATTAAATTACTGAATTCTTTTTTGTTGATGCCACTACTTTCTTTCATGGTTATGAATAGTCAGTAATGCAATAGCTGGTAGAAGGCAATGATAATCAAGCATTACTGTTATAAATCATGAGACTGAATAGTTTGTTATTTACCTGAAAAGGGAGATTGCATTATTGTCTGTAACTGTTCCCACGCATTCAGCATTTTCTACCCTTAAGCATGATCTTAATTTTGTTTAACCTTTAGGGTTGCTGCCACTTCTTCCTTCCTCAGGTGGCAAACATGGACTGATTTCTGTTTCACAGAATATAGTGCTGGTAATGCAAAAAGAAATGGAAATTTACAGAGCATAATGTTAAGATGCAAAATGTCAGAAGTGCTGAGGTTTTCTAACAATTAATCAAAAAGCAATTTATCACTTTCGTGATAATGCATTAATTTGCATGACATATCCACTTTCAAGGTTTATTGATAGCATTTCTGTTCTTGAGTCAGAAAGGTTGAGTTCAGTGTTCAATCCAGGTAACTCTGCCAATAGCACATACTGACTGCCTACTTGAGTGACATTCAGAAGGGGTTACTTGTAAAGGATGAGACTGGACACAGTCAATTTCTCATCCTAAAAGATAGGTGTTACAATTTATCGTTGAATGTAATTTACTCTGAAGATAAGAACTACAAGGAAAGCATGACAAGTCCCTGAAGTGGCTGAATAATCTCTTAGAATGTCAGCTAAATGTAATATTTCAAAATTTGCTAGTGATACAAACTGGGAATGTGTAAAGGAAGGTGTAAAGTGGGTTCTGGAGGATTTGGATAGTATATTTTTAATTGAATTTTGCCATACTTTAAATCATCATGCACATTTGACAAGTGTCAATAATTTATTTAGTTCTCAATGTACTCCATCATGAAAACTAACCTTTAAATGGAGGTGGACAAGGGGGACCACGGTTGTCCAATGTCATGTAGCTGTGACATGGAGATGCTATGGACTGGGGTGGACAAGGTCAACAACCAAACAGCACCAGGTTATAGTCCAATAGGTTTATTTGGAATTACAAGTTTTCGGAGCTCCACTCTTCCATAGGGAGGATTAACTTATACCTCCCTATCATACTACACCTGAGGAAGGAGTGGAGCTCCGAAAGCAATTCCAAATAAACCTGTTGGACTATAAGTTGGTGTAATTTGATTTTTGACATAAGTAGCTATCCCATGGCCATCAGTCAAAAGGGTCAGACAGTTACTTGACACCAGCCCTTAGATATGTGATATAACAATATGTAGTTGGGTGACCAAGGTGGTGGGGTGTGTAGTGTCCTCATCGAGCAGTTCTCATCAAGTAGTTTTCAGAAAGGAAATCTCAGAGACCAGTCCACATCTGGCAGACTTAGCAGGTAGCAGTCCTCATTAAGCAGTCCTCACTGGGTGTTGAGCTATGTTCTCCAGATAGAAGATAGATCAGAAGAAGAGGAGGAGGACCTTAGAAAAATTTCCTAACACCTCAGCTGGAGACCAGATGTAGACCGACAAGTTTCTTAATACCAACATATTCCATGACAAGGGCCCGTATGTCCTCTACTACCAGGGAACCATCTTCAATCATTACGGTTGTATGATTTTTAAAAAAAATGTAATTAACCAATGTATCATATTTAAACTGCTTCTCAATTAAGTATTAGAAAATTGCTACAATTGTCAACTGTCTATTCAGTTAACTGTCAATAAGCAAATACATGGCAGATGGAATATAAAGTAGAAAAGAGTGAGGTCTTCCACTTTGGCAGGAGAAATAGATGGACAATATATTTTTTAAATGATAAGAGGTTAGAAAGTTTAATTGTCCTTGTCAATAAGTCATGAGGGCTAGCATGCAGGTGCAGCAAGCCTTTAGAAAGAAATTGCACATACATAATATGCCAATAGAGTTCAATTGTACATAGTGGAATAGGCTAAAGTAAGATAGATCATGAACAATGCTAAGAGCTCAAAGTTAGACTTACTCCACAGTATGTACACAGTGTAGAGAATAAAGAAAGACATAAAGTTTGGAGTGGATTGAGACAATTGTCCAAAGTGTGCAGTATTGAATCGATTGACCTGAAATGTACAATTATCGATTTAATATTTGTGCCACTGCTTGAGATGAGTATTTATCATCAGGTATTTCTACTCACAGAAGGAGAGAAGATCATTTAGACTTAGTCAATGAGACTACCTTTTGGACAACTCTGGGTACAAAGCATCATTACCAGAAGTTTGCACACAATTATTGCTCTCAGCAATAATTGTTCATACCATTTTTAATTAATGTTTGTCATCAAGATAAAAAATATTTTTTCTTCGTAACTGTTGATGCAAACCTTTGCAATGCAGGAAAATTGCCAAACCTCCACATTTCAAACTTCCTTCATATAGTTCAACTTTACCGTGTTGCTAAGTAATATAATTTAAAGTTCAGCACGGAAACAGTCAAATAAATATGCAGTGCAGCTTAAAGGTTTCCCATTGGAATAAAAAAAATAACATTTCTATATAAAGCTTTTATGAGTTTCTGGGTCTCTGAAGCATCAATTTCTTTTAAAGAAATGCAAATAAATACTTTGATCAATATTCTTTGTGAAACTCATGGGCGGTTTATGCTTATTAATTTAGATATTTTACATTAATTCCTATAGTTTGCCCCAGAGTAACAGAGATCACTTTTGAGCTTTACCAGATAACTCCAAAACTTTAGAATTCATGTGATTAAACCTATCCTGTACATACATAAACTATGCAGAATGAAACTTTGATGGGGTTCTCACACATAACATGGAGGAGAAATTGATCTCATAGCTTTTTCTGGTGAGAGATCGGTGGTGTCAGAAATTGAATGCTGTCACTGACATTAAGTCAGCATCTTCTGGATGCCAAACTTGCTAGTTGCAACCTTACTGCTCCAGGTGATTTCAAGGTTATATCCTAGAGTGGTGGTGGATTAGTGAAAGTGAAGGAAAGGGAATGAGGACAAAATGGCAATGACAAACATCTTGGTTAAGGAGTCAAGAAGACTTGTCATGGTTCATTGTGGCGGAGAAATGAAACAATTGTGATGGAATCTCTGTTTTCAAAGCTTGTACACTTTGAGGCAGACCCTAATTGAAAAGGAAAAGTAAGAAAAGAAAATTGAGAAAACAAATACTGAAACTAAAATTGAAAAGCAAAACTTCTGCAAAGACTGAAACTATATAACTGGATAAAGCACCATCAGAGCTCTGCTAACGATCCCAATGATGCAGAAGGGTAGGGTAGAGAAAACAGAGGCCTGATCCACAATGTAAGAAGAGGCAAATATAAAGTTGCTGCAGCTGTTATGGTCTTGGAGATAACATTTGTGGATCAATTCCATCCAGACTGCTGTGAGCAGAATTGAAGAGGGCCTTCAAACATCTGTCAATTTTGATGAAGACCTTGTTTATCAAACTCAAGTTAGTTTCATCCTGCTTTTTTTATTTATTCACTTGTGCAATGTGGGCATTACTGGCCAAGTTAGCATTCATTTCCATCCCCAGTTGCCCATGAGAAAGTGGTGGCGAGCTGCCTTTTTGAATTGCTGCAGATCATGTGCTACAGGTAGATCCACAATGCCATTAGGGAGGATATTCCAGGATTTTGACCCAGTGACAGTAAGTGATTTAGAGATTAAATTTTAAAAAAACTAGAGGAAGTCAAGCTGAAATTCTCCTTCATGGGAAAAACATTGTTTTGAGTATTTTGAAATGGAGACCTTTACCATGCATGCTGAGTAGACTGTCAAGCCAATTCATACTGTGTCTCTTCTCTGTATTTGTCATTTATTGTGTGTTTTATGATTGACCGCAATTTACCTGTTATTTTATGTTAAACTTATGATGATTCTGGATTTTATATTATTTGTAGATCTTTGAGATAATTTATGTTTCCTTTGTTTAACTCTTGAATAGTTAAAAAAGAACATTTGGTTTGAAAGTGTGGAAGCTTGTGCCTTTGTTCTTTCAGTAAATAATTGGGAATAGTTAAAATCAAGTGAAAATGGGGAAGCAGTTTCCTTTTTTAATCCCTTTACAGTCAATCACAACAAACATGATTATTTCCTTATTGGCACACAGTTATATGAAAGGCCAATTAAAAATGTAGTTAATTATTTCAATATTAAGGAGTTAATTACGTAGTTTTCTTGAGTGAAACAAATAAGAACTATATTGTCTACTAACTCTGAGAAAAATAATATCATTGAGGCATTAACCGTGCACAGAGAAATGGGTAATATGTTTAAAAAAGGCTAGTGTCTGGTGTATGAACAGTTTGACTAAAGGCCATGCAATGTAAAACAACTTACAGCCCTCAAAACCATTTTGTTTTAAGCTTAAATTACATTTGTTGGTTTCTAGACGTCTTTGATTTTTTTTGATAAATAGCTATTTCTCCAATTTGGAGTATTTTGGCCCTTATTATTACCAATCCATGTGGACAAGAGTCTTTGTTTTACCAAAGACTAAGCATGGCATGACCTTGGTACTTCAAGTTACCATCAAAAGGAAAATTAGCAGAATGCATTTTAAGAACTGGATACTTGTCAGATGGAGATTGATGAAGATTTTAATATTCTATGAATTATCTTGGATAAAATTTAGGAAGATTTTATATTAAATGCCAGAGGCATTGTCAGACTAACAGATTTTATAAATAAAGAAATATATCCCACAGACGAATATATCATGGGTTTTAATAGACTATAATGAAAGTTTGCAGGAATTTAAATTTGGAATCCATTGTTTGGTGCTTTCTTTCAAGTTATTCGATGGTGCTCAAGAATTCTGCTTGGGTTGGCCCTGGCCTTAACTGGAGTTAGATTCTTAGAAAGAGACATGCTTTTGGATTGGAAGTCTGATATTTTAAAATATTTTTATTAGAAATCAATCATTGCTGTTGTGTAGGGGCTTTATTACCCTGGAGCAATCTTGGAATAAATAACACTGTTAGGTTGGAATTAATTAAATTAAAGGTGAGTGCAAGATTGATAGAGAGAAGGCCACATAGGGAATACTCTTTCAATAAGCTTTTGATAAAGTCCCACACAGGAGGTTAGTGAGTAAAATTAAGGCGCATGGTATTGGGGGCAAAGTACTAGATTGGATTGAAAATTGGTTGTCTAATAGGAAACAAAGGGTAGTGATAAACGGCTCCATTTCGGATTGGCAGGCAGTGACCAGTGGGGTACCGCAGGGATCCGTGCTGGGACCGCAGCTTTTTACAATATATGTTAATGATATAGAAGATAGTATCAGCAATAACATTAGCAAATTTGCTGATGATACAAAGCTGGGTGGCAGGGTGAAAAGTGATGAGGATGTTAGGAGATTACAGGGTGACCTGGACAAGTTAAGTGAGTGGGCAGATGCATGGCAGATGCAGTTTAATGTGGATAAATGTATAGTTATCCATTTTGGTGGCAAGAACAGGAAGGCAGAATACCACCTAAGTGGAATCAATTTAGGTAAAGGGGCAAAGAGATCTGGGTGTTCTTGTACACCAGTCAATGAAAGCAAGCATGCAGGTACAGCAGATAGTGAAGAAGGCTAATAGCATGCTGGCCTACATAACAAGAGG